>NC_084978.1:14867581-15115081 GCF_963691925.1 Scomber scombrus
CATTTTCTAAGTTCAGTGTTTGCAAGGTGAGATTGCAGACTTTTCATAGCCAATCATCTATGTGTTTTCCCTTCAATTCTCTGCCCGCCCCTTTTAGCCTGCTGACCAATGACAGCAGCTTGTTGTTCAGGTAACCAGCATGGTGTGCATCAACATGTGTAGTTTAGACTTGTAGATAGGCAGTCTTAACCTCTGTGTTCAATGTAAATTCTGTATTCATACAAGGATGACATTTCCTCTAACTATCACTTGTCATAATCTGAGAACAATTTCCCCGTTTTTGCAATCACTGAAAGACCATTGCCCACTTTCAACCATACATTCAGCTATCTAAATTAGAGATATAGTATGAAAAGCGCCTGCAGTTATTACTGATGTTCTGTTTTCTCTGAGGCGCAGCTGAAAAATCTGTTCTTCCAGCACCAGAGTGGTCATTTGACATGTACAGTGACGTAGTTGGGGAGAAGGAAAAACTGCAGGTTATTTCAGCTTTGATCTCCAGTCTCCACCTCTGGGTAGCCAGGGGTTGTACTCAAGATGCCACTCAAAAACAGAACTTCCTTATACTCTTCGCTTGTTTTGCAAACTAGCTACATTTCAAACAGCAAAAATGGCATCCCAGAAAATAAGTGCAGAGGATGTTATGAACGAGGGTACTATTTACAGTGTTTTGGCTGACTCAGATATTCAGCTGTATTTATTTGAGCCAGAGTAGGTTTGGGTGTAGGGTTACGCCAGAAACTCGCATTCAATAAGAATGGATTTTTGCATTCTTTGCATTCCTGAATGCAAGTAATGGAAACTGCTGTCTTCAAGCTAACTAGTTTACAAAATATTGCTGAGGAAAGAAACGTCAAAAGCAACCACATTTTGAACCTCAAAGATTCCTTTTTGAATCTGTCTCAGCTGCTTTTCAAAAAAGACTAAGAGGAAAAGAAATGTGGCATCATCGTAGATTGATCTGTACGATTTAATGAAGTTTAGTAAATACGTAAATTTTATGTTGGCTAAGGCTGTGACATGAAGACTTCACCCATTTGTTTTGATTATACTTGTGATTGATAGTGTTATAATGCCAAGCAGTCTGGGCTCCTAAGCATGATCAGTCATTCACTCAATTATTCAAATTAAGCATTGGGTATTACAACTGCAGCCTTAACCTCTAATGTCTTGCTTTACCGCTGCTATAAATTAAACTCTTTATTCCAAAACATTTTGAAAGAGAGGTCTCAAACGTCTCATACTTTCTGCATTTACAGTATAAAATAGTTATTTTTTTCATGACTTGGCACACAGCAGCTGCAACAGCCAAACTCAAGACCAAGAAGACCAATCAGAAAGTTGCTGAGATTCTCTCTTTCACAAGTTTTATTCAGTGTTCAATGTTCAAATCTTATATTAATCTGAATTATTCAGATGGGGCAGGGTCATTCAAATACTTATATTCTGAATTTTAAACAAATACTTTGCTGTGTAAATAACTGAATTAGTGCCTTTACCATATGCCTCTGTCTGTGCTTTTAGACAGAGGCCTAATTTATCTATTTCCAGAGTTTTCTGACCAGAAAAGAAAAGTAAGAATGAACAAGAACAATCAGACAAACCCTCACACACTTTATTTAGAACAAAGACTTGGCGGCTTGTTCAACAGAAAGCTAGCTCAGCAAATCAAAGTTGACACTGAAAGCAAAGCAGGTATGTTGTGCTTAAATGGGACCTAGCATGCTTTTCATTATAATGTTACAATGTTGGATGTTCATATTAAACATGGCCACAGTGTCAAATAATTAGTTAAACATATGTAGAAGTTATCCCTGTAAGCAAAAAGCTCCATCTTAAGACTTATCTGAACGCTTGGTTGTCAAAGTTTTTTTAATACTTTCAGTCCGAGCTGACAGCTCATGACAGATTTCTTCATATTGACATCTGCTCTACACACAGCGTGAGTTCACTGCTCTGTGCTACTAACATTATAGTCTTTCCCATTGTTTTGGGGGTAGTCACGCCAAGCCATGACTCGAGTTGAGCTGGCATGCTGTGAGTGTTTTTCCATTACACAGCTGGGCAAAGTAAAATAAGTAGTTTACCTGTTGGAAGTGTGCTGGTCTTCATCAAACATCATCATCACTATGGCTGTTGCAGCTTGTACTATTCCTCCCTGCATTATGTCTAACTGATCCACTGAACAAAAAACTCAAAATACCTTCATATCTTGTGTCAACTGTTTTTTAGCACCACAAACGAAACTCATTTCTTTATATTTCCGGCACTCTGAGCGTATTCAGTGACAACACGTTTGAGTTCCTATAAATTCTTCAGAATAAAAGTTTCCTGTTATTTAGTGATTTAAAAGATTTTAATATGAATCAGTAAAACAGGAAATGTTGGGTTTGCATCAGCAGTAACTCAACACGACTCAGCAGGCTTCCTGAAGCTGACCAATCAGAACAGAATGGGCCCATCAGGATGGGGTATATAGGGCCAGTATAAGGGAAATAAGGAGTTGAACTGTGAATCATGCAAAGCAACGATAGCGGAGTCCCATAATTAAAATGTAAAGTTGGAAATGAGCATTATAGGCCCTCTTTCATTTTAAATGAAAAGAGAAATGACATGGTCTCCATGGCAGTTAAGTTCAAGCAGCCAACAGAGATGCCACTGTGTTTTACATAGTATATCACTCAGCAAAGCATTTGTACATGTACAACAGTACGAAGATATATAAACAGTATGTGTGTCATTTAACATGATTTTCTTACATTATGATTCAAAGTATGTTTTGAGATACATACTGTAGAAAATATTTTTTTTAAATACAGTAATCTAGAGAATTATAGCACTTAGATACATTTCAAGAACTGAAGAGAGAGAAATGAAAAGCACTGAGACAGCAGCCTGTTAAAAATAAGAGCAAATCCAATCAACTTTGCAGCCACATGTTTCACATGAGCTTTAAACTCAGACATTGGGTTAAGAGTCTTAATTTTTTTTTATCTTTTTGCAGACAGATCCACCAGTCGTGGCCGATCCCAGAAAGGATTTGTCTCTCATGTCAATGCTGGCCTTAGGGACGATCAATTGCTTAAAAAATAATGGGATCTCAAACTGTGACCTTGAAAAGAGTAGGTTTGTTGGCAGCTCTTTGTTGACAAAGGAAATAGTTTCTGGCTTTTTTTAAGGTCTGTCTCGATTCAATACTGACATGGCAATACAATGTACATGAAAATAGATCTTGGTTGCTCATTCTGAGCAAAAATACAATCCAGTTTATCTGAAGCTAATATGATGCTTCAGCAGTGTGAGTCACAACAGGAACTAGCAGGTGAACATAGTAGAGCATTTAGCTGCTAAAGAGACTTTCCTCAGTAGTAATTGTAGAGCAAAACGTGAAGTGAATGTTAGACTTATGGGTGGTCAGAAACGCAAATCTAAATGAATGCTATGAATGCAAATGTTGCTCCATGTCTGTTCGGTGTGTAAATAATAAACTGTTTGCTAACAAGTTTGCAATGTTAACTTTATAAAGTGTTAATATGTCAGTGTTGTGTTTACAGCTTGTTCCACTTCCCTTAATTGGACAAAATATATTTTAATTCTGCTTTAAACATAAGCATTGATTTCATTTCATGGACAGAACATACAATTTTTTTACTTATGTCCTATATACAGTTGCAGCACCAATTCTATATTATTATGTAACTACATCAGTTAGAAAGTCTTCTGTGATAAGTTAAATCACTCAACATCCTAAAGTTTCAAACTGTTACACAGCATCAGCTCTGCGCTTGAAGGACGTACTTTCACATCTTCACACTGGGTCGGTCGACTAAAGAGGTTATTTTTCTAAAATTCAGGCGTGTCACTTTAAAAAGTCTGTGCTGGCTGTTGGTGTCTTCCTCCTCTAATGGATGTGCAGCAGATTTTGTAGCAGCAGTGAGCGAGCAGTAGCGGTGCTTGGCTCGTAGATGGACCGGAACTGTCTGTCTGTGTGACAGAGCTGCTGCAGGCAGGCCACCAACTCTCCGCTATAAACCTTATGTGTCTCCAACACCTGGCACTACCCGCACTGGCTGTCTGTTTGATGTGTATGTGCGCGTGTTTGCATGTTTGGAGTGTGTCTTTAACCATGTTGGACTGAAAGTGACTAATCCTCGCTAACAGATCCCTCTGAAGCAACCAGATGCTCCAAAAGCCAAATCACTGTTAACCGCTGCATGACCAAGGTGAAATGCTCAGTACCCTTGTTTTAACAAGTTTAAAACTTTATCTCCCAGCTCCCACAGAGACCACAGTGAAGAGTAAACTCTGAAAGAGTGGATCATCAGATGTAGTTGATGTGGATACACACCACCACGCTCAGCATCCTCCTCTGTGCCGACACAGATCAAGACCTTCAGCAGGAAGATAACTCCAAAGTGGATGATTGCTTCTTTTTTTTCCTTTTTTTTTTGAAGTGCATAATGGCTGTTGCGCAGATGTTGATTAGTTTTTGCACTAATGGTTGAGGTTAAGATAAAGGTGTGGGATGATTATACTTTTGAGAAATGGACTGCTTGGAACTTGGAACTGCACTCTAATTTGACCCCTACTGTCTGTCATCATCATGCATTAAACAAACACTCTATGAGTTGCGTGCCACTGTTTTTGATTCCAGTATGTGTGCAACAATGACAAAAAACATATTAAAACTAATCACACAGGCTTCTGGTGTGTATGGATGTTTTTTTCCCATAATGCGATACAAGTCAGTCAGCAGGAGTGTCACGTGGGACATCTTCACATTAATATTTCCTTTTTCGTTTTCTACTCTGCATCTGTCTGTGTGTGGAGAAGACAGAAAGAGGTCGGGTATTTCACTTTTTTTTGAGTTGATGACCACTTAAAACTTCTTTCTTAACAACAATCATCATTCCTCCCTTCTTTCCCTCTTTTCCTTTATTTCCTTTTTGTCTCCACGCTGTCCAAATCCCACCTACGCTGAATGTCTGTCTGCCTGTCAGAACTCTCCATATGTGTATTTATGCAAGATCCATCATGCTTCTCCCCACAGCGCATCTGTATGGGTTTTTAATTGTTTGTTGCAGGATGTAGCTGTCACGTGTCGGCGGCACACAGGCGGTGATTTGTGTGAAGTGAAATGAGTGTTTAGCGAGCCACCGTCCCGCCCCACGACTTTCATCTGCCAACAACCATCTTTATTGATTCCAAACAATCTGCCACGGTGGTGAAGGCGCACAGGGAGGAGGGAGGTGTTGGGACAGAGGAAGGATAGGGGTTGTATATAAACTACAAAGACTATCAAGAGGAAATTGGGAAAATGCCCCCTTTTCTATAAAAGCTTCATCTGTCACAAAGGGGATTGTCTTTTCCTCTCCTGAGCTCTTTGATTCTCTCCCTGTCTGGGCCTCCATTTCTTCCTCCTCCTCATCCTCCTCCTCCTCATCTCTCTTTCTCACTGTTGTACTCTACAGGATGGTGGAAAAAATAAACAGATGGAAGAGGGAGGGATAAAGAGACAGAGAGAGGAAGGATGTAGGAGTTCAAACTGAGAGAGGGGGAGGGAAAAAAAGGTAGGGATGAGAGGATGCAGAGCCGGCGGGAGGATGGAGGGAAAAAAGGGATGGAGAGCCTGATGAACTCATCTAAAAGCGCTCTGGGTTTTTTAATAAGCAGCAGACTGTGAAGCTACTCTCCGACCAGTCACTCTGAATAATGAGAGAGAGAGACGGAGGATGAGAGGATGAAAAGACAACGAGACTCATTATCCTCCGACCAATTTTCATCACTGTCCCGTCAGTAATCTCTCTCTCTCTGTCTCTCTCTCTCTCTGTCCCCCCCCTCTCTCTCTCACTCTTTCTTTCCATCGGACTCAAACAGTCTACAGCTCTGTTTGAGATGACAGATGAAGGCCAATTACGCAAACTTACTTTAACTTGAAGGCTGATTCCCTGCCATCTTCAAGAACATACACTGATAATCCTGTTGGCCCTGGAAATTACTCGCCGCTCACAGCCAGCTAACACACCTGTGTGTGTGTGTGTGTGTGTGTGTGTGTGTGTGCACGAATGTGTGTGTGGCTTTTAATTCCCTCAATAGCAAAGACCGTGTGTGAGAGGGAGGAAGTGCGTGTGTTGAAAAATGTGCACTGCTTGTTTAGTTGTCAGTATCCGACGGTAGTGAACATTCAGGTGTTTGATGAAGAATTATTTCAGGCTGATGACTGCTGATGCTGACTTGGTTTGTTGCAGTCTAATAGGTGACTGCCTTGTCAACATTTTTTTGCCACTTAAACACATTTGTTCTATCCTACTTGAGTTTATTCCGGCAGAATTGTTTATTGCTTTTGCTTTGTGTCATTTAATCTTCTCTCATTCAGAAGCTGTATTGCTCTGTTGTTGCACTGCTTCTGGTTTGGTTTGGCTGAAATGCTCTTATGTGGAAAATTAGAGAAATGGATGATTTTGCAGTTTTTTGTTGCAGCAAGCTCTCCCTGTGAGATTTTCTGCATGCTGTGTTTCAGCTGTTCATTGTGTTGGTGTTGCATGCCTGGGCAGTGCAGTTAATTGCAGTGTGATAAGTTTGTTATTTATGTGTCATAAATAATATGTGTCACATATGTAGCACAAAGCCGTCAATTATCACAGTCAACGTTAAACTCTCAGAGTCTGTGTATGTTTGGTCCTAAACAACTGCAACCGTTATCACCCATGATGAAAAGATTGTCAAACTATCAAGTTTTAATTTAGTATTAATTATGAAATTACAAAAAAATTGGTGAAAAGTTGCACACTGATGTGTTTTTTTTAAGTTCAAGTCAAAAGATTAATGTTTTGGCACGTTTTTCTTCTTTAGGATAAAGGTCAGCATTCATTTACAAATACGAATAGAAAAACGTTATTGTCCACAATGTAGAAATGCACCTTCTGTTTCACCATAAGACATGTCATAAAAACATAAAAATATATTTACGACAATAGATCATCTCAGCATACGTATTTATAGTCAGCGCACCCTGTATCTTAGTCTACTGAATCCCCCTTGACAGCACTTGGGACAAAGGACTTCTTATAGATATTTCTATTAGCTAGCTGTAATATATAACGTCTTCCTGAGGGTAAAAGTTCAAATTCATTGTACAGTTTGTGGGTGAGAAGGGTCATTAATAATTATGTTAGCTTTACTTCTTAAGAGTTCATCATGCATACTACTCAGCTGCTTTTGTGGCCTTCCTAAGAGGTCATTGTTCACTATTTTCTGCAGCTTGTTCCTCCTCTCAGTGTTCAGATTACTGTGCCACGTGTTAAACCTAGGGTGCTTACCACTAGGCGCTTATAGACAGTGTCCATTTACTAATACTGTCATCTTCTTCCTCCATATTGTAATTTTTCTATTGATAGAATTTATTTATTCTGTTGTATCCTGGAAGAGAGATCCCTTCCTATATTGCTCCTCTGGAGGTGCACCCCTTCTCTTCTGTTTAAAGCGTTTTTAATGTGTGTGTTTTTACTTTAAATCTGAAACAAGGGTCTAAGCATAGCAGATGTTGTATACTGTAGGGCAAGACAAGTCTATCTGTGTGGCAACTTTCAATAATATGGCAATTCGAACTGCTTTACATAACACATAAAAATGCATTAAGACACGTTTAAATAGAATTTAAAAGAGTTAAGTAGACAATAAAACTAAGCTAAAATAGAATAGGAGATTACAAATGGTAATGTAGTGTGATATAATATGATTAAAAGCCCCAAATTTTATTTGATAAAAGGCAGCAGCAAACAGAAAAGCCTTGATTTAAAAGAACTGAGAGTCGCAGCAGACTTCTAGCAGTTTTCTGGGAGTTTGTTCCAGAAATGTTGCATAAAACAAAAAAGAAATGGAGCATAAACACTGAACGCTGCGTCTCCATGTTTAGTTTTGACTCAGGGGACAGAAAGCAGACCTGTCCCAGATTATCTGAGAGATCTGGACATGCATAATGTAGCAGCAGATCAGAAATGTATTTTGACCCTAAACCATTTAGTCATATTTTATAATCAATTCTTCAACAAACAGGAAGCCAGTGTAAAGATCTGAGAACTGGAGTGATATGATCCAGTTTCTTGGTGTTGGTGAAGTGGAAGCGGCGATCTGCACAGTAGGTCAAGCCTACTGGATATTGGATAACACATACTGGATAACACTTTGGCCAGTTTTAAATCCTGCTGAGACATATATCCTTTAATTCTTGATGCATTTTTAAGGTAAAAGTTGGCTGATTTTGTAAATGTCTTAACACGACTATTGAAATTAAGTTCTGATCTGAATTCATGACTACATAAAGGTTTCTGGCCTTGATATGTCCTAGAGTTGAGCGCTGTATTAGAAATGTTATTCATTGGCTCCAAAAACAAGTTATTTCAGTTTTATCCTTGTGTAATTGAAGATGTTGACATATCCAATCATAAATATGTCCAATTCACTTAGACACAATCATTTGACTGACATACTGTATACTGTAGTTTTCTCAGACAGCTGTTTCAAATCAGTTAGGGCAATCAACCTGGATGCAGAAATTGACTCAATATAGAGATCTTTACAACCATGAAAGGTCTTCATCAACTCGTGAAAGAACAAACATTTCTGGACTGATGGGTACAACCACAACAGAGCAGTATTAACTGTGAAACAATCTCCCAGCATTTGTCCTTTAGTGCCCTTTGTGACCGTTTGTTGCAGACAGCTCTCTTCTGGCGTACAAGTGTCTGAATCTGCAGTTGTCGGATGTTATCTCCCTGAAGGGCCTCACAAAGCTGCAGGCCCCTCAGAGGCAGAGGGTTATGGCTGCTGCTGTTGACTTTCAGGTCGTCACACAATCACGGTGGCAAACACCTGCTGGCCTTTATCTTGCAGTCAGCCAAGCTTTATTATTCCAGCTGGATCTTGTTTGGTAAAAGTGCAAAAGCACAAAATAAATGGTGGTTTAGGGCACTTTTAATCACAGTCATAAACACAGCAACAAAGGTGGCTCATATTAGCCTAAATACCAATTAGCAGTCATTATTACCGCTGTGGGATGTGAGTTTTACATGAAACATCAGACAACTAAGAGAGCTCCAGAGTTCTACTAGTGTATATCAAGCAAAATAATGACAGCATATGACAAACACAAAGAAAAGTGCATTTACAAAGCAGAGCAGTGACCACAATTTGAAACCACCAGCAAATATGATGGCCACAGTTCCTCTCAGGCAGTCCCCAAAACGGTTTGGTCATTTAAGGCAAAAATGCAACAAAAAAAAAGACATTTTGTGAAATGTCATCATCTGTTTTTTGTGTGTTTTTTTTTTTTTTTACTGTTTTGCCATTTAAAGGTATTACCATTCCATTAGTGTAAGTGGTACTTCAATGTACCATAGATAGACTTATCACTTTTCTAATAAGCTACAGTATACAACACCATCTGTAAGTATTTGCACAGTGACTCATCTGTGGTCGTGCTGGCTCAGTACTACGCTACATTAGATTTGAAAGGAAACAATGACAGTAAACGCCAACTCACAGCTTTTAATTTGAGGGTGTTTGCATCTGTATTGTAGCCTCGTCATTGTCCTGCTGCGCCGTCCAGAAATTGGGTAAACAATGTATAAAACAAGATATACCATCAGTCACTCTTCCATTTCAAATATGCTCAAGTAAAATGTGTCCAGGCTGCACTCTGTATCACAGACACTACAGCAGTGGCTTGAATTCAAAGAGAAAATTGTCACATGAATATAGTTGTAGAAACTTAGTTGATGTTGATGTTGAGAGTCAACTTAACACTAAAATGTAAACATGTAGATGAAAATACAACCTTATAGAAATGTGATAGAAAGCAGAAGCAGCTATTCTATGTCCTCTATGTTTGCACTGCTGTTGTATGTGATGTATTGTTACAGCTATTTCATCTGTACTCTGATTAATTGCAGCCTAGCTGTGTGGTAATAAAAGAAACTTGAAAGGCAACGGGGTCATGTTAGGGGACAGTAAAACCTTTTAACAAAGAAGTCCTACATTTCTGCATTGTGCTAATGTAAAACAAATTATAGGGGAGTTAAATTAGTCCTGATGTGACTGATCTCTGGACCTAGGTTTCAGAAGAGCGTATGTGCAGTATTGGACTGTCTGTGCGAAATCAGTATGTATTCGTGAAATGTTTCAGGCCTTTTAAGGTATTTCCCTTCTAAGAAAATTGTGAGTCGGCAGCAAAGTGTGGGTGGAAAACAGCAGCCGGCACTCAGAGAGGATGAGGATCCGGCAGTTAGGTGAGATGGGTGATGTGTATGGATGAGGCCATGATGGAGAGAGCGAGAGAAGAGGGAGGAGGGCGATGTTTACGGGTGGGGGGTAGCGAGGCCAGTAAACTGCTTGTGAAATGAAAATGGCTCTTTAGCAGAATCCAGGACACTTGGGCGCTGCGCTGGATCAATGTCTCTGATTTACTGTCTGAAAGCCTGTCAGAGGGAAAGAGAGGCAGAGGGTGGAGATGCAGGCCGGAGGAGGGGGAGGCCGGACGGAGAGAAGTTAGAGCTTGAAGGTAGAAGAGTTCTTTAATGGAAGGAGAAAGAGGAGAGACAGGCAGAGGTAAGGATGGAGAGGGAAATTGTCCGTCAGAGTGACAGTGAAAGGAGGCAGAATCAGAGGAATTGCCCTTCAAGTCCTCACAGCGCAGATACAAAATCAATCTGTCATGGCGATGGGGAAGGGCAATCTTGTTTTGTGCAGGTAATTGATGTGGCCATTTGGGGTAGAATCAATAGGGGACACATGGCGCTTCTTAAATCCTTACTATCCCACAGAGGCCAGCCATACTGACAAACAGGGGAGGGTACGTAGGCTGTACACAAATCCTTAACTTGACCGGTCTTGGAAGCAATGTGTATTCTGTTGGTGACCAAAGCACCAGTGGAGTCAGATAAAGGTGGCGCTTTTTTTCTGCACACTCAAGAAAGTGGTGTAAACTATGAGGTAGAACCACAGACTGTATATAATGGTGGACGTAGCGAGGTGTGATGTCCCCTACTGGTTTGCACTGGAGACAGTTTGAAGCATCAACGTATTATAGGAACTGGACACTGGACTCACAGATGGCGTCCTTTCCATTAAATGAAAATTGCTCGCCTGGCACATACGCAAAAAGTATTGTAGCTGGCTTCAATATGCACAGCAGTGTTTGTCCTGCTGGTCCTGCCTCAGTCCATAAACTTTACATTGGGATGACGTCACAAATTTAAAATCATTTTTCAAGGATGTAGTAGACTTTTACAAATATAAACCTTTCATGGATTAAAAGTTGATAATTCAAAAAGTGATAATCGACCTCATTTGCAATTTGTCATGTCCTGTCAACAGTTTTAGCCTTTAGATGTGGTTTTGGGTCCACGGCCCTAAAACTGCAGCAATATCGTGAATGTCCACAACGAAAGAACTACAGCAAGGCTGAGTAGCTGCATCCATATCCAGTTCTCTTAATACATCCATGGTTTGAAGTCTGTGATCGTTTATCTTTTGCGTTAAGAGCCAGAACCTTTGATATAAGTAGCGTGGGTTGTTGCATTTCACCTATGTGAAGCTACTCAGGGAGAGCAGCAGGTGAGTCAACCGTCAATCACAGCTGTCAATCAACGACAACACAGCAGACATCAAAGTAACTATATTATTAACAGAGCAATAATTTTCTAAATGAGCAACAGTGCACTTATTAAAGGCCCAAATTAAATGATTAAGACCACTATGACCATAATAAATTGTTGACTTAGCTAGTATTTCATAGTCAAGTTTTTTTAATGGGAGTTAAAGGCATGTTTTGGAGTCAGCATCTAGTGGCCGTTGGTGGCAATGCACTTTAAGGTATTTCAGGTGCTTCAGCCTCAAGAGGTGCTAGTTGCAGAAAGAAAACAGTCCAAGTCATGTCTGTCTATGTGCATGAGTGTGTGCATGATGTGTGACTATGTTTCTTAGAGTATCTCTGTCTGATTAGGTAACACACACACACACACACAGGTGGAGCTCTGGGGCCGAGGACGACAGGCCGGACGTCTCGACAGGAGTGTTTTCCCGCACCTTCAGGACAAGGCAAGTCTGAGTGGGGAGTGGGGTGGTGTTTTATTTTTATTTTGAGTGTTTAATGTATTAAAAGGGGACGGGGTAATGAATTATAATCTTTAATGCAGAAACCGATCGATACCACCAAGAGAATAAATCAGCTTTTACTGAGAGCGTCAAAGCCCCTTAATACACTAGGGGAGAGAAAGGGAGTGCATGAGGGAGGAGGATGGGTGGGGTGCAGCGGGGACAAACTGTTAGCAGAGGAGGAACGATCCTGTAAGAGAGGAGGATGATGAAATAGAGTAGAGGGGAGGGGGTGTGGGGTGCAGAGGAAAGGATGGAGAGATGGATGGAGGCAGAGGGAAGGAAGTTATAGATGAACAGACTCACCTTTAGGCTAACCTCATTGAGTAAAAGCCTGGTGAAAGCACAGAGATTTTGACAGTTTTGTGAGGAGGCAAGGTTGCAGGGTCAGCCGGTGTGCAATCACACACACGCACACTTACACTTGTTATTCTTCCAACCAGCTGTATTGTGTTCTCTCTCAATGATACAATTCAATTCAATAGGCTTTGTTGGCGTGACACTTGACATGTGTGGCCAAAGCGTAACTATGGTTATGAAAGACAATGTTAAGGAATTAAATTAACAAAAATAATGAAAAGAAAAAAAGAAATTAATAGAATAAAAATAAATAATCAAATAAATTAAATTATAATATATTACTGTCAAAGTCAAGTTATTATTGGTAAAATCTGAATGTGATTTTAACAATGCAAGACAAGCAAAAACAATGCAATTGTTCATCCACACTGATCCCCTCCCCTACTTCTATTGCCTGGAGCAAAGTATAATTAATTGAATTACTCTCTGCTGGGAGAAAATGCCTAACAACAATCCGTGAGTTACAACTTTTTATTAACCCAAAGTGAAGTCTCAGTGGTGTGCGCTGAGTCTAAATCAGCTGGACTGCAGAAACATGCCTGGAAGGACTCACTCAAGAAAAAAAGTCAGGTCTGCTTGATTTGGATTCAGTTGATAGTTGCACAGATTCATCGCAGAAGCACCAGGACTAGACAAAAACCTAAAGCATCTCTAAGTATTTAGGATGCCTAGCCCGTTCAGTTAGCAGGCTAAGTGGTTTAAGCGAGGTTTTGGTCACTGGAGGCACTTCAGTTAGACTCAGTCATTAAAATTTGATAACTCAAGACAAGAACTGGAGGTAAAGGAGTTAAGGGGGGTGATGAGGAAAGATATACTCAGGCAACAGAGGTGGAGAGGTTCTCCTTAGTTAGACAACAGAACGAGGGACCTTCATCAAGAGAGAGGAAAACATTGAAGAGGAGGGTTGAGAGAGTGATGTTCGCTGATAGAGTTACTGTACACCCCTCAGGTGCTCAATAATTAAGCAGCTGAGCAGATTCTTGAGATCCAACTGTGATGTCAACCAAGGCAGCCATCCATCATTCATCACTTTAGGAATCAGGGGTAGATATGGCTCTTAATCACTCATTTTGTGCCAAGCTTTTTCTTACAGGTTTTTCTTTCTCCAAGCCTTTATCTTTTTTTTGACAGATTTTGTTTTGCTGCTACTTGTTATGCTTGCAGGCTTCCCTCAAAACACTAGTTTTTTCAGTGATAAATCCTTCTGAATAAACAGGGTGCAAATTGCAAGCAAATCAAACTGCTGTTTTTTATTCATCGTCCTTTTCGAGTCCCCCTCTTTAAGAATGTCTTGGTAATGCACTGATTTATAAATGGAAAAAATAACCTGTGAATTCTCTCACAGCGTGCGTAACCACAAGGCTTCTCCATTGAGAATTTAAAGCCTTACCCTTTGCTTTTTGTCTGTGGGCGCTGTCTGTCTGTGTGCCTGAGGGCGTGTGATTGTTGCATTGCACTCATAATAAGCCTCTGAGTGACTGGCAGAACCAATATCTTGCTATCGCTTTGCCCTGCGCTCACTCAGGCGGCTCGGTGTGCAGCCCCAGTCATGCATCTCAATTCCACAAACACAATGTTCGGAGCTGAGAGAAGGGCCCTGCTTTTTGATTAATGTCACCATGACAACTACATAATTCATGAATTGTATTAGCGATCCATTTGTCATTTGCAAATCATAATTCAGGATGTGTGTTTGGGGAGGGCAGGCTGGAGAGAAAGAGCTACGGCCTGCTATTATCCCTACTGTTGTCTTCTGCACACTCAAAAGCACCCCGTGCCCTACCGGAAGTGCTGACGTG
Organism: Scomber scombrus; assembly: GCF_963691925.1. NCBI lineage: Eukaryota > Metazoa > Chordata > Actinopteri > Scombriformes > Scombridae > Scomber > Scomber scombrus. Next base: position 14,881,894 of record NC_084978.1, read on the forward strand.
TTCTCGTCCTAATCTGGGAGGCAGAAGCTCTTTGGAAGCTGACTGTTTTATACAAGGGACCTTTCAGCTTTATGATGAACTCTAAGGTCTGCTCATTTGGAAAGCTGCATGCTAATTCCCCCACTTCATCCGTCTGTCTGTCTGTGTGTAGCTGGCTCCACACTGACACCATTTGGTGCAACAGAGAAAGGAGTTAAAGAGGATTCTCATTAAAGCAGTAGTGTAGATCATTTGCCATTAGATCAATGACTGGGTTTACACAGGAGTCCTAAAATGAAATGGGATTTTCAGTCATACTGTATGTGAGCCAGATGGCGAGGTTTCTCCATGTTTATCCCACTGTACACAGATCATATCCAGAGGTTACAAGGAGGTTTATCATTAGATTTATTTTGCTTCCTGCATAAATCCGACCTTCAAGTCTTAGTTCTTCACTTAAAATACAGTTCTTAAATACATTTCCGTGGCACCTTTATGTGCATTTCGTGGATCTATTTGTTCACCTTGTTTCAGAGCTAATATTCCACATTTTATGAGTTCCTGGTGTCTTTTCACCTTGATGCATGTCTCACGAAATATGTGATACTTCTTTGACTCTGAGTGAGCCAACTTTAAAGAAGAGGTGATCAGAGGAAACAGCAGGAACACCGAACATTTTAGTTAATCCTATAAAGGTTTATGGATGACGGGATGAAGCACTTCTTCTAGCACTCAACTTTAATGCTTAAGTGAAATTTGCATTTCTCTGCTCCACTTGGATATTTCTTCAACCACTTAACTATACATGTATATGATGTCCTTAATTAAATCTACTTTGATATTCCTTTTAATTGAGTAGTTTTACACACTGCAGAGAAGCTGTGTTTCTGTTAAGTGATTTAGTGTTTTTAGAGCACCAGAATATGAAAAAACTGAAAAAATCTACATTAAAAAAAAATAAAAATTATATTTTTCTTTTAACCTCCAATCCGCTGGTCCTTGATGAAAACAAAAGAGAAACACTTCAAGACGAAAATAATGTTTTTAAGGTAATAACATGGTGTCTACGAACTTCTAACTAGCAATATGAAGCTAACAGTGTTAGCAACAACTGAAATGCTTTGAGTTGCAGTTTTCACAGTTCTGTATTCCCATTTCTAAATCTTCCTTAAATGATTCCCTCAACATTATGCTTGATAGAAACTCAAGACTCCTCTGCATAATGTAACAACCCAAAATGTTTATGTCAAGACCACCAGCTTGACTGATTTCAACGTTGTTTCTGAGAACTCATTTTGCTCAACAGCTTAAAACACTAACATACATTATCCATGGGCCCCATGTGAAGAACAACAAAGTTGTAAACAAAACATCTTTCCATGGTTTGCTGAATTCACTCAAAAGTGAACCAGAAATTAAAAATGTGAATTGATTTACTCTGATTGGATGTTTCTTGCAAAAAATGCACCTTGAATCTTCCCCTGAATCTCTATGTACAGTCGTATACCTTCAACTTTTTATCAAAGAACCAAATATTTTCTAACACAGATGTTCATCTTTTTTGCTGATCATTTAACTGGGAGAGTTTCATGCCGGTCGAAGCTATAGAAATTTTACAACTGTGAGTCACATAACATCGTCTGTGGGAAAGATGAATGGGATTTATAGCCTGAAATAGCTCGTCCCACCACAGCAGCATGTTGTACAGAATATGGATAATTAACATTTTCTGCACTAACTGGTGTAGTTTTAGGACAAAATTTAGCTTCAGTTAGGAAAAGACAGGTGCTCAGGTTGTTTAGCGACCAGTGTTTTTATATAAGCTAGCAAATCACAGTCCTCTTGAGTGCTTTTCTGATGTCACACACACACACACACACACACACACACACACACACCTTGGGCCAATCATTAATCTGCACATTTATGGACAAATACATCTTATTATACATGCATGCATGTGGTGAAGAAAAAGGGTAATGTTGTATGTGTTCAGTCGATAAATAAATAAATGTGAGCCAAGGAGTTGAAAAATAAAGATAATGTGATATATAAATCAGGAGGAATTAAATTATGTTTTAATTTATTTTATCAAGTGATTGCTGGTGAAAGAAAAAATAAAAAAAACTCTAAGCTCTGGTTGAGGGTTAATAGGAAAGGTAAAACACTTCATATTCCTTTTTACGCTTCATTTGAACTATTTATGAGTTGTCTGAACTTTAACTACCTTTTTTCAGTTCTGGAGCTCGAGAGGTGGTTAATTTCTTCACAATCAGCGACACAGGAAATCATTGACTGAAAAATGTATTCATTCTTGTATTCAAATATACTCAAAGGATCTCTTATTTAAAATAGTCAGACACACAAAAACATTTTGCCGTGAGCACATACTATAAAACATTCTTGTTTTAATTGCAAGCTGACTGCAGTTCAGGCCGTCGGGGTGTCGTCACTGGAATGTTGATTGTCTGGAAGCGGAGAAGATCACACTCTAATTAGCCGAATATTAGCTGTACACTGAGTGATTGCAGATGTTATGAACATTCTTTGGGTGCTCTTTTACTCTACAGTCCATTTTTATTCAGCTTGACATTTAGCTTGTTGCCTCATAGACGTTTTCAAATGCTCTGCACATAGCACACTTTTAAATTCTCTATCTGAACAAGTCATTTATTCTTACTTTAAAAATTAACATTTCTTTCAACAGGTTGAAGCAGTGTCTGAAATATTTTGCAGCTTTTCTGGTTTTAATGAAAATCTGACTTAATGACTTGTTTAGATTGACATTTCTGAAAGGCACACACATACTATAAATACACATCTTCCTTATTCACCTCTGCCTTCATCCTCCTCTATGCCCTCCTGACTGGTCAGTGGTGCATCTGCTACCTGGGGAGCATCTGTTTCACCTCTCTCTCCTTCCCAGAGGATTGTAGAGGTATTCTGGTTGGAGCGCAATCGCAGGCGGGGCGGCGTCTTGTTGTCGCCAGGACTGAAGGACTGAGAGCCTCCTCTGGCCAAGCCCAACCCCCAGCCATGACGAGACCCCAGCTTACGACGGCCCCCGGAGCCCAGGCGCGTGGTTGGACTCCCGGGAGCCGAAATGTCCGTCTCTGTTAGGGACGACACTTTTCTCAAGGGAGAGGGAGAGACAGGGGCACTGCGAGGGTCTGCAAACAGTGGGAAAGAGAAATTATTAATATTGTTTTAATCTTTTGCTTATATATAGAAAAAGATGGCAGTGATGTTTAAAATCAGTTAAGGCTGATGTCATTTTAACATCAGTAAATCACTGGTTCATTCATTCTGCTATGAGAATAATTGTTGAACAAGGTTATTGACAAGCTGACTCTCAGCATTTGTCTGCACCACACACTGTGCACCACCAGGCTGAATAAATCTGCCGGATTGTTTTACAGCACAGTGCTTCCAGTGCAAACAGAGTTCAAGCTTTCTCACAGAAGCAGATGTTGCAATAAGTGAAGGAAAAGTTGTAAGCACAAAGAGGGGTATGTTTCTTTTTAAGTATTTACTTGGGAACAACAGTAACTCCTGTGACACATCGATGACTGGTGCATTTAACTGCTAATGAACGCTTAATAAAACCTACGTTTTAACTGTACATTAAGCTACATTTAAAATGCAATGACTATTTTCTTTTAAAAATATCATTTATCCCATATGAAAAATTAGGATGATACAAATGATACTTTGAGAATTGTGGCTGCAACCACGGTAAAGAAATTAGCTTTATTCAATTTATTCAAATTGCATTTCTAACTCTATTAAAGCACATAAATAAGGTATAAAATCAAGTGTAATTAAAAGTATGTATGTATATATATACTTCTATAATATAATAACTTAAGAGCTTTCAATCGATACAAGCCTGACCATTATATTTAAAAGGCCAATCCTAACCTATTTAACAGTAGACTATATCAAATTGAAATAATTTTATTATGATTTAAATTATTCATAAATTGACCTGGCCTTAGTTTACTGAGACTGAGATTGGAAACAGAGAAAGGAAATATCTTAAACTTATAGGGGACATATGATACACATTCACACTATAGTTTTAACCTGGGTCTGTACTGGAATATCTTAACATGATTTACAGGTCAAACAACTCCTTATTTAACTCATACTGACCCTGTATGCAGCCCCTCAGTTCAGCCTCTGTCTGAAACAGGCTGTTTTAGCTCCTGTCTCTTTAAAGCCCACTCTGTTCTGATTGGCCAGTCTCTGGAAGCTACATCGGCAAACCATGCAACAAACTACAATAGTAGGATTTCACTACTTTTTCTCATTCTTTACTCGAAATGCCAGATACCTTTATATATGTTTTTTCCAGAATATGATGTGAAATATGCGAGCGGACAACGCAAACGGCACATGTAAAACAACAAACTACTACTACTACGAACTACTACAAGTAACAAAGCATTCAGAGCAGATTGAGGCACTGGCTTTTGACCTGCAGGGAGAATTTCTTCATACGTTAATCTCATCTGACATCATAGCAGTATATAAATAAGAGGAAAAACAACCAAAAACATATGTCCTCTGTAAGGAGCAAAAGCTACCACTCATCTCAACCATGACCTCATTTATTTAGACTAATTAAACTAAGATACTTGATATCTTTTAGTCTAAAGACTACAACAAATCAGGTTGAAAGATACTCGGCTTCTTCCACTTGGTGTTGAAAGAATGATTCTCTCTCAGGGTTACAGGCTCAATAAAAAGCCATCAGTCCTTTTGTTGAGGAACAGAAAGAGCCACCCTCCAAGTTTTGGTCCTGGCACACAGTTAAGGAACCCAGGGGAAATAAAATTAAATAGGGACAATAATAGTACATCAAAAGAGATGGGAAAAAAACATGAATGCAGACTGTGACTTAAATCATGGCTTTGATAATGTCTGCAGAGTTTTTTTTCCTATTTCTGAGTTAGTAAATGCATTCCACAGTCAAGGTGCATAAAAAGAGAATGAAGCCCCGCAAATCTTTCCCTTTCAACATGTGGTTAGCAGAGAAAGTCGGCCTCAGTCGGTCTTGGCACTCTACAGGGAGAGATCTGAGGAGAAGAGAGTGGTATCAATGCCGACCACACTTGGTAGTCATGAGATGATTTGTATGCATGCCTGTAGCCTCGCTTGATGGGGTGAGCATGTGAGCATATCTTTGTGAAAGCTAGTCGGCCGGTGTTTGTGTATGTGTGAAAGAGAGTTGGTGTGCTGGGCGTGTTTGTGTGTGTGTGTGTGTGTGTGTGTGTGTGTGTGTGTGTGTGTGTGTGTGTGTGTGTGTGTGTGTGTGTGTGTGTGTGTGTGTGTGTGTGTGTGTGTGTGGTCTCACCATGCTGAGGTGTGTCTGATGTAAATTCAGTGCTGTCGGCCAGATTTTCCACACTGCCCGCGGCGGTGAAGAGGGCGCGTCCCTCTCTTCCTCCTCCTCGGGGTTTGATTAGCTTTTTCATCCTGTCTGCAATCCAGTTAGATTTCCTACGAGGACACGGAGGACAGAGACCATTTACAAAGAGGGGGTTAGTCAGAGGAGTGTGTGTCTGTGTGCATGCTGACACCACCAATCAATCAATCAAACTTTATTTATATTGCACCTTTCAATTGAAGCAAATGTAATTCAAAGTGCTTTACAAGTATTCGTTAAAAGTAGGATGTTACAAATGGATTTAGAGACTAATACACAGGAAAACAACTCAAAAGCAAGAAAAAAAAGTTAATTGAATATACGACCATAAAAGATGGGTAGTTAAGATCGTAATAGATTAACAGTAAAAATAACACAAGCAATAAAAATATCAATAAAAAATAAAATTATGAAACACTACACAACATGAATAGATTATAGTAAAACAGAAAGAAAACAGAATAAAATAAATAATAATGATGATAATAAATAAAATAATGATACAACCATGAAATGATAAAAATACAACATAAAATCCAGATTAAATGGATGACTTTTTAGTTTAGGTTTGAAACTATCAATTTTCAGCCCCTCTCAGATCCTCTGGTCGGCTGTTCCAGCGGCACAGAGCGTAATGGGTGAAAGCAGCATCTCCATTCGGCACACATTATGTTAACACCCTGATTTTCCAGAAACTATTAACTTCAGTGGCCGCATCCTGTTCACAAAATGCATTGTGCTTGTGTGTTTACTGGCACAAAAATTTCAGTATGAGAACAAAATGTTCTTTGAGCTGCCAAGTGCTATTTATTATGCCAAATGATGCACTTTGTAACATGACATCAAGAAAATCCATTTGGAAAAGTTATAATTAAATTGTCATTACCATATTCATTTGTGTTCTTGGTGAGCACTTTGTACACTACAATACTAAGAGTGAAAAAACATGGTTCAAAATGCTTATTGACTGGAGTGACTAAAGGGTAAACAAACTATAGTAACCATTGCTTTCAGGGCAAAGGAACATGTCACCTAGTGATTATTAGATTTTGGAGGTCTGTGGCACAGGAATAAAATATATCAGGCTTTGGATACACAAACAATAGTTGTGAGTAGATCAATTTATTGTTGGTTTGGCTTTGCAGGTGAGATTTGTGACTGTCATGTCTGTCAAGTTTCTGTTTGCTATTGCACATTTCATGTTTATGTCTTGTCTTTCCTGTTTTTATTTTGAAATCACTAACCCTCTGTCTCTGTTCTAGATTTACTTCCTGCACGCCCTTCCCCCGTCCTGTCACACCTGCTCCCTGATTGTTCTCCCCACCTGTTTCCCATCTTCCCTCATTACCTCTTGTACTTTACCTTGTGTGTCTCACAGTCTAGTTGCCAGTTCGATGTACCTCACAGTCCTCGTCCCAGCTCTTATCGTGTATTACCCTGCTTGCCCCTTTGACCTGCCTTTTGCCTCTCGATTTGGAAACTTCTGCTACCTGACTGCCTGCCCGTGTACCGAACCCTGCCTGGTAATAAACCTGCCTTTCTTGCCTGAACCTGCTGTGTTGAGCATTTGTGTCCTCCAGCTCTGCGCTCTTAGTTCATGACAGAACGAACTGGCCATGACCGACACAGCCGACACAGATCTGGTTCGTAATGCCATTAGAGCTCAGGGCCAGAAGCTAGCTCAGCAGGAGCAACTGCTTACTACCCTGTGCTCGAGTCTGAGAGACCTGGCCACACGGCAGGACTCAATGATGCAATCTCTGGGCGGGCAGGTTAATTTGCTTCTGGAGAGATTGGACAACGCAGCCCTCCCTGTAGCTGCGCCAAATGTTGGGCCGGAACCACCGCCCATCCTGGCTGCTGCCGCACCACCACCTGATGCAGCTGCAGCACCATGTCCCCAGTTGTCTCGGCCTCAGAGATTCTCAGGAGACTCAGGTGATGTCAAGCCATTTCTCACACAGTGTGAACTCCATTTTGAACTCGAGACTGCTGTAAGGGTGAGCCAGAACACGGTTATTCATAACCCTGCTCACTATGAAGTTAAGGTTAGTTTTCACTCGCACAATGCTTCCATGGTGGTGCCAATTTTCATAGACTCTGGCTCTGATGCTAACCTCATGAACCTCTCTCTCGTCAGGAGTCTGGGTCTGAGCCAGCTCCGGTTACAACGTCCCCTCGAGGTGAAAGCGGTTGATGGCAATCCTCTGGGCCGAATTACCCACCGTACTCAATCAGTAAAAGTCACGTTTCCTGATAGTCATACTGAGAGTATTAGTTTTCATGTTTTTCCCGCCATGTCCCATTTGGCTATCCTCGGGCACCCCTGGTTAACCAGACATAATCCCAATTTTGATTGGGTAAAGGGTCAAGTTTTGTCATGGGGCCAGGGCTGTTACCAATCATGTTTTGTTCCTCAGCCAGCATTGACTCACCAAGACCCGGATCTTTATGGGGTACCTGCTTGTTACCACGACTTAGCTTTAGTGTTCAGTAAAGCGAGGGCGAAATCTCTTCCTCCTCACCGCCCTTATGACTGCGGTATTGACTTGTTGCAAGGAGCTACTCCGCCTAGGGGTAGGCTGTTCTCTCTCTCCTCCCCAGAACGTCAAGCCATGGAGGAGTACATCCAGGACTCGCTTACGGCAGGGATTATCCATCCTTCTTCTTCACCTGCGGGAGCAGGATTTTTCTTTGTGGATAAGAAAGATAAATCCCTGCGCCCATGCATAGATTATCGGGGCCTCAATGACATAACAATTTAAAAACAGGTACCCTCTCCCGCTCATCTCCACAGCCTTTGAACTCCTTGAGGGAGCCAAGGTATTCACTAAACTAGACTTACGCAATGCTTACCACCTCATACGCATCAAGCAGGGGGATGAATGGAAGACGGCGTTCAACACCCCTACAGGACATTATGAATATCTTGTCATGCCCTTTGGTTTAACCAATGCTCCTACTGTTTTTCAGAATCTTGTGAATGACGTCCTACGGGACATGCTCAATGTATTTGTGTTTGTGTACATAGACGACATCCTGGTATTCTCCCCCGATGAGGAAACTCACAAGGACCATGTCCGGAAAGTGCTACAACGGTTGCTCGACAACCAGTTGTATGTCAAGGCGGAAAAGTGTTCCACAAGCCCTCGGTGTCATTCCTGGGGTTTGTGCTGTCTGAGGGGGAAATCCAGATGGACCCTGCCAAGGTCTCTGCAGTTGCAGAGTGGGCCACGCCTCGTTTGAGGAAGGAGGTTCAGAGGTTTCTTGGTTTCGACAATTTTTATCGCAAATTTATCCGCAACTATAGTTCCATAGCTGCTCCATTGCATAACCTGACCTCTCCTAACCAAGCTTTTGTCTGGTCCATAGAATGTGAAACCTCTTTTAACCTCCTCAAGAAGAGCTTCACCTCAGCGCCTGTGCTCAGACTCCCAGACTCCCGCCAGCAGTTCATAGTCAAGGTGGACGCCTCTGATGTGGGTGTTGGGGCAGTACTTTCACAGATTAATCCAGATAATGGTAAGCTGCACCCTTGTGCTTTTCTTTCCAAAAAACTCCAGTGCAGAACAAAATTATGACATTGGGGATAGAGAACTGCTGGCGGTGAAGGTGGCTCTGGAGGAGTGGAGGCACTGGCTTGAGGGGGCGCAACAGCCATTTCAGGTCTGGACTGACCATAAAAATCCTGAATATCTGAAATCGGCCAAAAGATTAAACTCCAGGCAGGCCAGATGGTCTATTTTCTTTAGCCGATTTGATTTTGTCCTCTCATTCCGCCCTGGCTCCAAAAACACCAAACCTGACTCTCTTTCTCGTATGTTTGACCCAGACAATTCCAATCAGGCTCCCAAAACCATCCTCCCAAAGTCCTGTTTTGTTTCGGCCTTCTCCTGGGGAATTGAGGACAAGGTCAGAGCGGCTAGTGTCAGCGTCCAGGTTCCTCCGGAGTGTCCTGAGGACAAACTGTTCGTGGTCCCAGAACTCCGGGGGGAGGTTATACATTGGGGACACACCAACAAGGTAACTTGCCACCCGGGGATCCTTAAGACCCTGTCTGTAGTGCAGCTGCGTTTCTGGTGGCCCAAGATGAAGAATGATATTAATTATGTTAACGCTTGCACTGTCTGTGCCATGTATAAGGTGTCCCATCGGAGACCACCAGGGGAGCTTCTGCCCCTCTCAGTACCCAAGCGCCCATGGTCGCACATTTCCTTAGATTTTGTCACGGGGCTTCCTCCCTCTAGTGGTAACACTGTTGTTTTGACTGTTGTTGACAGACTGTCTAAGATGGCTCACTTCATCCCGCTCCCCAAGCTTCCTTCGGCCAAGGAGACAGCCGAAGCATTAATTAATCATGTTTTCAGGATTCATGGCTTCCCTGAGGATGTGGTCTCTGACCGGGGCCCGCAATTCATCTCCAAGTTCTGGAAAGAGTTTTGTAGTCTGTTGGGAGCCACAGTTAGCCTGTCGTCAGGTTTTCACCCACAGTCTAATGGACAATCTGAACGCCTCAATCAGGAACTCGAAAAGGGCCTGAGGATCACTGCGTCGCAACACCTGGTCATCACAACTGGTCTGGGTGGAACTTGCTCATAACTCCTTACCCTCTGCATCATCTGGTTTTTCTCGGTTTCATGTAGTACATGGTTACCCACTCTCTCTCTTTCCTTCCAGACCCTGATAGCTCTGTTCCATCTGCCCTGTCTTTGGTTCGCCGCTGTAAGAGGACCTGGGAGCGAGCTCGCCAGCACCTCCTGCGGCAGTCCACCGCATATAAGGCCGCGGCGGACAAAAAGAGGTCGTCTGCTCCTGCTTACTCCAAGGGTCAAAGGGTCTGGCTTTCGACCAAGAATCTGCCACTCAGGGTGGAGTCTCGCAAGCTCGCCCCCAGGTTCATCGGCCCCTTCCCCATAACCAAGGTTGTTAATCCTGTCTCTGTCCGTCTGCGTCTCCCTAGGTCCATGCGTGTCCACCCCACATTTCACGTTAGTCATGTCAAACCAGCACTCACCAGCCAGTTCTGCCCTCCAGCCAGGCCCCCTCCACCCCCCCGGTTCATCGACGGTGGTCCAGTTTTTGCGGTCAGGAAGCTCCTGTCGGCCCGCCGTCGTGGCAGGGGGATCCAGTACTTGGTGGACTGGGAGGGGTACAGGCCGGAGGAGCGGTCCTGGATCCCCTCTCGGTTTATTGTCTGCCCCTCACTTATTCGTGATTTCCATGCCTCGCACCCTCAAGCACCTGGGCCTTCAGGAGCCGGCCCTTAGGGGGGGGGGGGGGGTACTGTCATGTTTGTCAAGTTTCTGTTTGCTATTGCACATTTCATGTTTGTCTTGTCTTTCCTGTTTTTATTTTGAAATCACTAACCCTCTGTCTCTGTTCTAGATTTACTTCCTGCACGCCCTTCCCCCGTCCTGTCACACCTGCTCCCTGATTGTTCTCCCCACCTGTTTCCCATCTTCCCTCATTACCTCTTGTACTTTACCTTGTGTGTCTCAGTCTAGTTGCCAGTTCGATGTACCTCAGTCCTCGTCCCAGCTCTTATCATAGACCAAGCCATAGCCTGTTTTCGTGTATTACCCTGCTTGCCCCTTTGACCTGCCTTTTGCCTCTCGATTTGGAAACTTCTGCCTGCCCGTGTACCGAACCCTGCCTGGTAATAAACCTGCCTTTCTTGCCTGAACCTGCTGTGTTGAGCATTTGTGTCCTCCAGCTCTGCGCTCTTAGTTCATGACCGTGACAGTAAGAAAAATATAGAAAATTGCCAGCATTGTCCTTTAAAGAGGTGACACTTGGCTTCCCATGGTGCATTTTGTGCATGAAACACTCTTTGACATACAGTGCACCTGTACAACAGCCCTGCATATATCCAATCTTTGTGACGGTTATACTGTTCAGTTTGCCAAGTTGCAAAATCATTTTTTTGTCCACCAGCCAAATGGCTACTGAAAGTTTAGATTTTACCAGCCAATAGATTACCATAGTTTTTTTTGGCTGGTGAGTGAAGCAGTCACTTGCATATTTTCCCAGCATTTGGCTGGTAGCTGGTGCTAATTTAGTGCACTGGCTAAGACATATTGAGGCATAGAGAATGTTGAGTTGAATCAGCTCCTCTCTGAAGAAAACTGTATAAGGATGTGGGATTTATTGATATGTTATTGATTCACAAGTTGTAAACTCCACTACCTTTGAATACATTTTAGGCATTAATCAGTATCCTGCACTTACCGTAATCCTTGAACTACCTCCTATTTATTTTTCTGGTTTATTCGTAATTTCTTTTTCAATGGATTTTATCCTTTGACTTTTTGTTTTTTCTTTTTTACTTTCCTTATTGTTTAGTTATATAAACACAGACTACTGCTGGGCTGATATATTGAGTTGAATTGTACAAGTACAGAAAACTAAAACTCACAGCTCAGTGAATTAGTACAACATTTTTATATACTTGGCCTTGCTGGTTGGAGGTAGCATGCTGGGCTCGAGGACTCTGTACTGATCCATAATCTTCTCCACCAACTTCTGCTTCTCCCGACGGAGCTCGCCCAGCTTCTCCCTGCAGGAAACCACATGAAGCATCAGAACAAAGCAGCTGAGAAGAAAACTCTGACCAGGAAGGCTGCTTGATTCATTTCACACAATTATTATCAGCGTGAGTAGATGGGATTATTCTGTGAGTGTGTATAAAACCTGACTGTGTGATTCAACCCATTCCTAAAAACTGAGAAATAAAGCCAGATCAGAAAAGAGACTGCATTTGGATGTTAATGTCGATGTGCTGCTGCTGCAGACAGTTCGAGTTCGAGCTGTGGTATGGTCAAACACAAAGGCATTGCGGAAAAAGAGCCTGCACTCTCAGCAAACCTCCCCTGGATAAAAGACAGCTGAGGATAAAAATACTCAACACAAAGGCGCTGACACTGTCAGCTGACCTCTGGCCACCGACACACAGCTGTGGGCGGAGAAGATCCGGGATGTTAGAAGAGATGAGCACAAGTCAGAGGGAAAATGACACATTTAGTTTGGTATCATTTTCTCTGTTTTAGGAGCATGGATGGCAATGATGGTCAGTTGATCCACCACTGAAATATCTCAACAACTATTGGAGGGACAGTCATGAAATTTTGTACAGACATTCATTTTCCCCACAGAATGAATCCTACTGACTTTGGTGACCCCCTGACTTTACCTCCAGCAGTATTATCAGGTTGAAGTTTTTGGTTTTTACTGAAATATGACATTACATTACATCTGACATTACTGTCAGATGTAATGTAATGTCATGTGCCAGATTTTTTACACAGAACCATCTGAGAAGTTGTCCTTGGAAACTGTTTAAAAAACAACTTGGCAGGCGATTGGATGAACCGTCTGACTATCACCATCTTACCTTGCGAGGCAGATGGATTTGCAAAATCATGTGAGAATCCTTGTAGGACGCTGATTGGTCCAAACCACCGGAGGTTCAGACATGAGTGCATAACTAACCTGGCAAGATGGATTCTCATATAATCTTGTGGTCTTGCAAATGCAGCTGCCTCGCATGATAAGCACACTTGAAGGCCAGTACAATTCATTCTGTGAAAGCTTATTGATAGAATGTATTTTCTCTTTTGACAATGTCATTATGAATTTAACTTCTATGTCATATTTACCATATTAGATATGATGTAATCATATTTTGTGTCATTAACAAGGAGTCCTGAGTCCTGAGTCCTTAGAGACCATTAAAATAAAATGCCCTTGGGTGTACATATAAGGAAAGGAATTTGTTGTTCAAGCCTTTTGAAGGAATGGAGAATGTCTAGGGAATATTTTATAGACAAGGTTGATGAAAAAATCTGCTGAAACTGTTAAGACTAAGGTGAAGGTCTTTTGAAGTTCCATTAATGAACTGCTGGTTATACACTGAATATATAATAATGTGTATGTGTATGAGCAGTCGCACATGTGTCCATTAAGTCTGCTTGATCTAAAATATTCAGTCATCCCACCCTGTTCTACTCAAACCTCCTGAAGGATCCCACCTAACACTTAGAAAGGCTCTTCATGTTTGCTCACTAGATACACAACATTTACCCCCAACTTCAGTCTGCAATGGAAAAGTCACAACACCATTTGTTCGATTTCACTCGCAACAAAAGTGATCATTTTCTTGTAACTCAAACACTGTCTTTTGCAGTTTTCAAGGATTTAAATACATTTTGGCAGACACTTTTAAAATGAGAATTAAACAAAGAGTGTGACTACGACGGCTGTCAGGAAAGTAAAGTGCATGAACTCCTCAAATCTGCTTTTACTTAAGAAAGTGTTTTGTTTCTGAGGCAGTTTATCTGAAATGTAATTCACTTTTTTTCTCAATCAGAGAAATTTAATATTTGGAGGATTTTTGTACCTGACCTGTTTGTATCTGAACTATCACATCACATGGACTAAGAGGATGACTGTTTACGTGTTTCAAGTTGCACTTGTATTCTTCGAGTTTCATTCCAGCTATGAATACAAAGAAAAAGCTGAACAGGAGCCTTGACCAGACTGTGGTTCGCCTTCACTTCATTTTTTAATGAGAAACTGCTGGCTATGAGATAATAACATCCGTCTCTTTCTGCCCTCTGTACCCTATTTGGACTTTTATCCTGGTGTTAGTTTGGATTACATTCTCATTATTAAAAAAACACACCACAATGTACTTGGCACAGCACTAAACTGCAGGAATAAATGCCCCAGTTTAAATAAACTGCAATCAGCAGACCTTGTGATGATAATACATCATCAAATAATTCAGACTGAAGAGTTACAGCTCTGTGCACAAAACCTTATACTATACTTGCTGTTGCTAGTTGCTAATTAAAATTTAAAAATGCATTTCTTCTACTCAAATAAAATGCTCCAATAATATTTAATTTTTACATTCAGTATCCTGCAGGGAGTGTATAGAGCGGTACAAGTTTAAGAATCCAGACTTGGCAGAGTCTCGCTGACTTTTATTGAAGGTCAGCCCCTCTTCTTTTCCAGATTGACGCAACAGCTTGATATTTGTGACACGTTGCCAATCGTGTCACTCTGGCCAATTAAATTTAAGCTGCGCCTGTCGTCAGTATGTGCATACCTGCTACCTGAGCACTGCTGAGTTTTATCTTAAACAATCATACACAGTACTCTAAATAAATATTACTTACTTTTACCCCTCAGTGTGTCTGAAGTTTAGGTTACTTTAGTTTTGTTCTTCTTTCTTTATGACCACCGCTTTGTTTACATCAATTGTTTTTCACCCAAAGGCACTGTGTTGTATCCATAGGGGCTGACAGATGTGTTGCATGAATTTCCTTACTCTTTAAAACATTTACAAAGCTAATTTTTGGGGGTATTTTGGATCCTGCTTCTTTTTTTCTTTTTCTTTTTTGCATTCATGTTTATTAGCTTGCAATCTTCTTCATGTCTGTTCTTTCCTGGTGCATTGCAACCTTTCTTGGTACATTAATGCCACCAGCTGAGGGTCAGTGGATTAAAGAAAATCAAAGCCCCTCCACCAAAATATTGGTCAAAAACTCCACAGGGTACATTTAACCTTCAGTGAGCTCAATACCAAAATCGTTTCCATTGAATATCAATTATACATAAACACAATACACATATTATTTATCTGCTTGTTCCAAAGAGTAAAGCTTAAGGTAAAATATTTGAAATAAAACCAAACAAGATATGACATCCTATTTAGTTAGACGTGCTGGTAGGTGGATTTTGTTACCATTTGGCAGAGCTAGACTTTCCCCCGTTTCCAGTATTTATGCTAATCTACGCTGTTGCTAAAGTCAATAATGAATAAACTTTAATTGTAAATACTTGTAAATACTAATATCTTGTTCATCCTGTTATCCCAGCATGCACTCGGTGAGATGCAGAGGTCACTTTGGACCACTTTGGACGCCTCTAGACGTGCAGTGTATTTTCTGTTATGATTAACATCATAATATGGAGTAAACGTTTTTATACATTTCTGTTGGTCTGTGCAATGCTTGGCTGTTTAACTGAACACCTTTTTTACAGTAATAATGACCAACCAGGTGACCTGCAGCTGCATGGCAGGGTGCTGAACTAAAATGTGCTGTGAAACACTTACATATGTTAACACTGACATTTCTGTCAGTAATTGAAGGGAAAAAAGAGAAACACGGGTGGATAAAATTATCCTTTCATGAATCAAGGCTGAAAATTAACGTACAAAGAGATGTAGAGAAATGTGGCTCATTAAATGTAAAGGGTGAAGGCACCCCAGCTTGCTCACTATTAGTTCTGGATTAATCTACAACCAGTGTATTAAACATTTAAAAGGACAACTGCTGAGTGCTGTTGGACTGTGAAATTGTTGTCTCAGACTTAAAACTTCACATAAGTGCTTTTACGTAACGCATATGAATTACTGCCTGCAAAGTAATAAATGTTATAAAATATGCTCTCATGCAAACATTACAATCAGTTTGTACCTTCTTGTTGATGTAATTTTAACAATGCTGTTAAGATGAAAGTGAGGAGAAATGAGGAAGCCTTATTTCCTCTTCAATCCACTTCTGTTTTCAGTGTGTGTGTGTGTGTGTGTGTGTGTGTGTGTGTGTGTGTGTGTGTGTGTGTGTGTGTGTGTGTGTGTGTGTGTGTGTGTGTGGAAACTGACTGGTACTCCTTCTCTTCTGTATATTGCTTGTCACGGCGCTCCAGGGTCTGCTCCAGTAAAGCCCGGTTCTCCTTCAGCAGGTTCTGCATACACACACACACACACACACACACACACACACACACACACACACACACACACACACACACACACACACACACACACACACACACACACACACACACACACACACACACACACACACACACATACACATACATGAGGATGGGCATCAATCGCTTGGTAAGATCAGAATATGTAGTTTGTGTGTGTATCTGTTTGTATACTTAATAGCCTGTAGAGCTGCAGCTAACTAATTATTTTAACCAATTAATCAATTAAGCAAGTAAATAAAGCTTTATTAAGTCATCTATAAATGTTGTCTATGTTGGAAAGTGGATAACTGTTTCCCAAAGCCCAGATGTCTTGGTTTGTCCCGACCAACAGTCCATAACCCTAAGATATTCAATTTGTTATCATAGAAGACTGACTCATAGAATAAATATGAATATATTTACATTTGAGAATCAAAGAATTTCAACATTTTTTCTTAAAAATGACTCAAAACAATCGATTACTAAAATAGTTAGCAATTAATTGTCTGTAAATCAACAAATCGATTTATTGATTAGTCTGTAAGAGCATACCTGATAATGTGAGGATCTCTATGAAGGCATACCCAATACAGTGTGTTTGTGGTCAGGTAATGTAAAATGACATGGTAAAGATCTTTCAAGGCATCTATACATCCATTCATATTGAGCTGAATAGCAGTTTGCAGTATTGTGTGTCTCAGAATTAAAACAACACTTTTATAGTGTTCATGATGTCAAGGGCAGCTATGTTCAAAGACACCTGGTTATTGGTGACTGAAGTCCTGGGTATTGGTTATAGAAACTGCAAACTTAATAAATAATAAGACTCTACAGCCATGCTAGCAGATTTGTAACACAGCGGTGCTTTGAGGTAAATACTTTCTGTCTGTAAAAATTTCATGGCAATCCAACCAACAGTTGTTCAGACATTTTTCTCAAAACCACTTTTACGACCCGGCCTGGGGGGAACCCTGGTGCAACATGAAAGATGAGACACCCCTCTTCCTAACACCCAGGAACCAACGGCACCAGGATTTGCAGCCTTCTAAAGGTTTATTTTAAAATGTTTTAGCTTCAGGGTGGGTTAACAGCAAAACAATAAACCAAAGGGAACTAAAGCTAAATAACCTACTCGAACAGTAGGAACAAAAATACAATTCACTAACCTACCTCTAAGTGTAACAGAAACAGGAGAAGACAGAATGACACATAAATGCTACCCGTCCCTACCAAACCTGGGCTGGTACATCATGTTAGCAAATCTAAATACAAAATCTCACACTGAAATATTTCTGTAGGAAGTGGAGAGAGAAGAGCCCGCAGGAGCTGGAAGAAGCCAGCCTTTAAATTGCAAGCTTGGGGGCTGAAACCAATCAACTCCCTGGAACAACCTACACACTCGCACAGTCACAACCATTCAATCAGACAATCAGCCGATCTCACCTGCAGTCCATTACACACAGACACCACAGCAGGATCACCAGAGAGAAGGAGAGAGATCAACAAGACATGCACAAATACATAGAAACATCAACCTCATGGTTTAGCTAGAGGAAGAGTCGGCTGAGAGTCAGGAGGATTCATACTCTGGGAGTACAAATATCATGTCCGTCCATCAAATAGCTGAGATATTTCAATCTGGGCACTAAGTGGTGGACCAACCAACCTACAAACGGACATACAGATGCCGCTAGCATGGCTAAAAATGAACAAATTGAAAAGCGATATGATAGAGTTCGTTGAGAACTGACTGTCTGACTGACTGAAAGGCACAAACACAAACTGCAGCCTCACAAATGGCCAAAGACTTCACTCAGCTGCTCTATGAAGCCTGAGCTTTGACAGTCTCATAAAGATGCTGCTAAAGGCAGAGATGAGATTTGAAGCAAACACACTAAACAAAATCAGGTGTATGGGGCAGTGAAAAAAGGGGAGGGAAATGATCTCTTTTGTACATGTAAATGTGTAGAAAAGTTTATAAAAGTACCAAACTTGTTTTTCAAGAAGGAAGAGCCATAACTGAACGGAACATTTCCCCTCATTTCCTATTTGTGAAACTGCCTTCAATTATTTTTGCATTCTTGGTTCAGTTCTGTCCAGTCCAGACCCATATTTTAGCACCACCAGTGCAACAGGTTCATCAGTAACCTCTCTTCTGCTCCATTTTCCTTTTGCAAAACAGTATAATGAGAAGCCTGAGTGTTGGAGCAGGATGAATAAGATGTGTAGTGGAGCTTATGGAAATGCTGACTTTAAAACTCATATATTTTGGAATAATGGAGAGTTTAACTTGAGTGGACAAAGAAACCATCAGGCAAAGGCAGAAAATTGAACCAGAGAAAATGACATTTGTGACAGATTAGATTGAGTGATCATACTCAACAGGGAAATTAATTCTGCTTGTTTATTTTTAGCATTGATCTGCTATTACTTCATCATTTACAGGAACAGTTCAATGTTTTTCGAAATGAGATAATTCACACTTTGAAAGTTAGCTGAGAAGGTCAATACCACATATGTCTGTGCAAAAAATATGAAGCTAGTGTCAGCAGCTGGTTAGCCTATCTTAGCATAAAGACTAGAAACAGAGGGAAACAGCTAGCCTGGCCCTGCCTACCAGCACTCCTAAAACTCACTAATTAACATGTTATATCTCAATTGGTTAAAATCAGGGTGAAATGAAAACTGCCTTTTTAAGAACACTTTTAGATCCCCAGTAATATTGTTCGCCTATTTAATAGTATGGAGTTTTTTTTAAATACCAAAAAAATAAATTTGACAATCCCACTTTTCAACGCTCAAATCAAATTCCTCCCAATGTTATGTCCCACTAGTCTATCCTGTTTCACCTGGAAATACATCACGATGGGAAGTTAGGCACTCTTGACATACTGTTTCCTCTGTGTTTTAATCCATACAAAAAACTAATTGCAAAAGTGACAGAACACCATTTTACAATTTCTTGGCTAGGATCAGAGTAAAGATCACCTGCATTTTGGTTGTACTGAGAGCCCAACACACAACACACGATAAATATGCACGGAATATTTGGCATGGAACAAAAGAAAATGGGCTTTGAATGTAAAAATACACTTACGCATGTAAAGTTTAAGTGAAACATAAGCTGCTACGCAGCCTGTGTAAACAGCTGTGTTGATTAAAATTGAGGCACATATCTAAGGCGTATGACTGAAAAACACAGCTATCTTGAATCCTGCGCTGGGTCTGTGTGATTCCTTTCTGTGTACAAACTGAATTTCTACACATATATCAGACCAGCAGACTAAATGTCCTTCAGCAGCTTTTACAGGACCAGGTGATTTAGGAATGGTTTGATGAACAGTTAATGAAGCAGCAGATCGAAACATCTGCTGGGTGACTCTATAGAGAACGAATCGAATAATATAAAAAGCTAAATTATTTCAGACACATTATACATTTTGAGTCCAAACATATCTGTGTGTGTTTACAAGAGCACACTAACCCACTGACCTCTAACCCCAAACATGGCACACAACTAAAAGCCCAGCCTCTTCCCACCAGCCACAGGAGCAAAATGGACAGTTTTGGGAATTAACTACTTTGTTTCTTCCAGATACGAGCAGACTGAATCAACCAGAGAATTCCCCTCACTCCACAGATGAACTCCGTCCTTCCTCCTCGCTCATGCTGTCGCTAGGTTCATACATTTGGGGAGGATAAGCCACATTCCTTTGATTCACTCTCTTTCCTCCTCTCCTCTTTTTAATTCACAATGAGTATCTGACGCATCTAAGAATAAGTGAAAATATGTATCTTCACTTTAACCAATGTAAGTGTATTTCTTAGCTATGGTTTGACTGCTAAGACTGTTCTTAATAGTTCTTAACTACAGATTGGATATTGGTGTTGGGTTAGGGTTAATTTCGTTAATCAATATTGCAATTTTAAGTGTTTTCCTACTGGCTTTCATAATGTTTCAGGATTGTCAACAGGAATGGGTGAGTGTCAAAGCAAGTAGCTTTTAAATATTCAGTATGGAAAGTTATTCCCATTTAAGTTGAGCGCCAGTTTTCTCTTTACACAGAGATATTTATTAGTAATCAAGGTGTTCCCTCCTCGATCACCAAGCCAAGGATCCTTTTTATTTCATAACAGGCCTCATAGTCTATAAAAAGTTTTACAACTCTTTGTCTGGTGCTTTTTGGCTTGCTGACCGCTGCTGCTTCTTCTGTTTCACTCTCTGCCCTGCAGCTGGGTCGGCCTGATATTTCAGGCTTTGTCCCTGTTTTTTCTGTGGCTGAGAGCTCCAGAAAAGAGAAAAGAGAAGACTGAAAAATATGCCTAAAGCTACAGACCAAGTACTATTAGCCATTACACACCATTTGCCATACGAATGATCGACTATTTTTGTAATATCCAATTCCCCCCCCCCCCCTTTTTTCATGTAATTAGACATATTCTTGTACTTTTTGGGACTTTTTGGTTAGAGCTCCAGTATCCAAACTCTGCAGTCTGCCACTGAAAGCAACAAGGGCAGAACTCAGGCTGTGTGCCTGCTGAAGCCACACAGCAGGCATGCAGTGATTCCGGGACCAGATCCACCAAAGCAAAAGCAGTGAACCAAAGTGCTTCACTGAACTTGCAGCAGCAGTTCTCATCTGGCTGACACAACCAACGATCACTGAGTCTGCTTCGCCTTGCCCTAGGCTTTCTAGGAAGTTCCCCTTATCAGCCCTTCATCACCACGGAAATAGTAGGAAAACTATCTGCTACACTTCTGTCTCTGAGTTGATGCAAAGAGCTTTTCAAAATCAAATTTTATAGTTAATTGCCCCTCATTGCATTTTTGTTTTGTTTGGGATAACATTCATTCATTCATTCATTCATTCATATTGTCGCAATAACTAAAACATAATAAATATTTTTAATTTACACATTCATTCATCCATTCATTCTAGTTGTATGTAGATATGCTGAGTGTTCCCTTTTCATCCTGATTAGTTCAATATCATCATATGGTGTATTTGTGATTTCCTTTATAACATGAGGATTTCCCGTATTCAGAGTTCATGACTCTCAGATAAAAGACAGATCAAATTTGATGTAATTTCTTTTCCTCCTAATTATTAGTTAATAAATGTATTTGTTTGTTAATTAATCAATGAAGGTGGTGCACCTATATTATATATTACAATTGCATAACATTAATTTCCAAGTGTAGTAACCTCAGAACTCCATAAAGTCTGTTTCCAACTGTTTCACCCCTTTCCTGCTTGAAGACAGTTTTCAATATTCAGCACTTGTTGGGCAGCTCTGAAGGCAAAGGAGGGCCCTACTTATAATTAGGAACTTGGTATTCATATAATGTTTATACCAATATATCATTTTTTCTGATATGTCAAGCTGAAATTGGCTTTATATTAAAAATTTGAGATCAGACAGTCACTGTTTCCACTAATGATATGATAGCAATTCATCCCTGACCACAGCTATGTAAAATAGTCTCCAAAACCTGCCATAAATATCAAATAAATGTGTTTAATTGCCCAATAATGTTTTAAATAAATATGTTTTGTTTTTTCTAGAGTGTAATGTATTCGAGTGTCTCCACCATGAAGCACTAAATCCCTTTTTTGCATGCAAATGGTCAACTGGCAGCTTGAATACAAAACACCTGTGTGTGTGTGTGTGTGTGTGTGTGTGTGTGTGTGTGTGTGTGTGTGTGTGTGTGTGTGTGTGTGTGTGTGTGTGTGTGTGTGTGTGCGCGTGTGTGTGTGTGTGTGTGTGTGTGTGCGTGTGTGTGTGCATGTGTGCGTGCGTGCGTGCGTGTGTGTGTGTGGAAGGGGAGCCTGGTCTGTCATAGGCTACTTTTCGGGATGAATTTTAGACTTAAGACCAGTTAATTGGGGACCACTTGTCCAACTGGGAAAAAGATGATTTTTGGGTCATTGGTTTTTGTTAGGGTAAGTCTCCAGGAGATTAAGCCCATGTAATGTCCCCAAAAATGACCATGACGTGTGTGTGTGTGTGTGTGTGTGTGTGTGTGTGTGTGTGTGTGTGTGTGTGTGTGTGTGTGTGTGTGTGTGTGTGTGTGTGTGTATGTGTGTGTGTGTGTGTGTGTGTGTGTGTGTGTGTGTGTGTGTGTGTGTGTGTGTGTGCGTTTAAAACCTGGTACTCGCTGGTGCGGATGGCATTGTTGAGGTCCAGGCTCTGGTTGGTTTCCCTCAGGGCGCTTAGCTCCCCCTCCAGTCGAGTCCTCTCCAACTGGGAGGCGCTCAGCTCCCCCCTCAGCACCGAGCCCTGAGCCAGCAGCTCCGCCTGTGACGCCAACCCCTCCTTCTGCTGGGCCTGCAGCCTGCAGCACCAACACACATAGACTTTACTCATCACTGTCAATGACTACATTTACATGCACAATATACTCTGTTTTTTACTCTTATTCCAAAAAAGACAATATTCCTACTAAGTTGTTTACATGGCTAATGAAAATGAGTATTCCACTAATATTCCTGTTAAGATGCAGAGGGTTTTGAAGGTTTCCCTCTGCTCCAGTGGAAACAGGAAACACAAGATGTCTGCAGGCAATGAAGTAAACCAGCGAGGTGAAAAACATCGGTGAGTTGCTGCCCGATATCTATAAGTGACGTTGATATGACTGATATAAATGTATAGTTACAGGCACATCCAGTACCAAGGTTGTCCTGTGATGTTTACTACACTGCTGAGTGTTCCTGGTGCATCACCATCATCACCATCAGTCAGGATAATAACCAATACTCTCCGTCCCCATCGTGAAGAAGGCACACTCTGTTTTTCCAGCCTGCTATGAACAGCTCTCCTCTCTCCTCTCATTCCTCTTCTCTGTCTGCCTTCCTGCTCCAGCATATGTCATTTTGCCTGCGCAGGGGTGTGTTACACAACCAGCCTGTTGTGCATCTCTATCCCAGCCTTGCAAACTATTGGCTGGTTAGTTTGTTTACAATGCACAGAGCTGACCGCTAACCAACAAGAGGCCATGTGTTACAAACTTCAACAAAAACTGCAATTGAGACTCATATTCTGAATGTGCTGTATACATGTCCAAAAAATGATCCTAAAACCTGAATAATATCAACATATCCCACATGTCTTAATTGGAAACTGCTACATTCAGAATAAGGCAAAAGTACTGTCATATTCAGAATAATACTGGAAAATTACTGTGCATATAAACATAGTTATTGTGTGTGTGTGTGTGTGTGTGTGTGTGTGTGTGTGTGTGTGTGTGTGTGTGTGTGTGTGTGTGTGTGTGTGTGTGTCAAACAAAGTGCCTTGTTTCATTGTTTAGTAAGAGCTCTCTGAGTAAAGCTCATTACTGTATTATTACACAACATGATGAGTCCTCACAAAGCCAGACAACCAGTAATAGATAAATCTGACATCATCTCAGACAAAATGGTTGAAGAACACATTATGGAGCATAACTGGAGTCACTAAGTGGTTATAGTAGCATTATAGAGGTAAGCAATCATCTTTGTTTCATTTTCTAATGAAAACTGTAATGAGATGAGATGAGATCTAACGATCACTGTGGGGGAAATTTTATAGTATTCAGTAATAAACATTGGTGGACATTTTATCTTCACAATGTGTTTTCAAATTGCTTTTGGAATTAAACTTTTAATGTAACTTAAAACTGAATCACTGCTCAATATTAAGACAATCAGCTATGGTCCACATATTTCCTTGTGGGCAGCAACAAATAAATATATTCAGGTCAATAAACCTATTATTTTCTTAAAAGCTTGGTCTATAATAGTAAATAGTAAATATACTGGAAATGCACATCCCGAGTTCCCAGAGCTCATGGTGACATCATCAAATATCTTTTTTTTATCCAACCAACCATCCAAAACTTAAAGATATTTAATGTACGATCAAAGACGACTAAGAAAACCCATATTCACATTATTCACATTTGAGAAGCTGCAACATTTTGCAACTGAATTGTTGCCTAAAGAAAATATTCAAACCATTAATTTTTTATAGACAAAGCTGCATGTACACAGGGATACTAACTTTATTTTTTGATGTAGTTTTTCTATTGTGTCACCAGCAAAACAGGGTTTCCTGTCTACAGTTTGACAACCCGTCATTAGAAGTATGTGAGTAATCTGGTTGATTAACTAACTATGGTACACACATGAAGCTCATGATTATCTTTTCTTATTATCTGTCTTTATACACCTGCCACAATATGGTCATATCTCAGATGAATGAATGTGTTCAGTCTCAAATCCTTCAATGTTGTTTGGTGTTCCTTTAAACCCACAAAAAGATTTATTTGTTGCCTTCATCCTGTTTTTGATGTCTTGTGTGTTGTTGCCTTGTTTTTCTGTGCTACTGTTTAGTGCCCAAAAGCTTTAAATCAAGAAAATGTGCATTTTCCACCTTCCTATAGCACATTTGCATTAAAATAATTACTGTATTGCTCCCTGTGCTTCATATAGAAACATTAATGCTGCTGCTCTCCTATATTCAAATGAACTTGGGTGCAGGGGGAAGGGTAGGGTAAAAAGATGATTGTGAATGTGATACTAAGGAAGCTGACTGGAAAGGATATTTGTTACCTCTCATTGTCATCTTTCAGCCTCTCCAGCTCCCGTTCTTGCTCCATCCTCCTCTGTGAATCTGCTTCCATCTTCTCTCTCTCCATCTTCATCTCTCGCTCTCTCTCCTCTAGCTGTGTTTTTCCATCCAGGAGCTCCTTGTACCTTGAGATTGCAAACACAACATTCACCCCCACAAGAAACTACGACATTAAATGTGTGGCTGAGAGAGAAGATATGTGTGAGTTTTTGTGTTAGACAAAAAAAGATTTAAAATGATGTACAGTTCAGATTTCATTCTGATTTAATGCATGCTTGATGCAATGATTTAGTGCGTGCTTGTACCTGGCCTCCAGCTCCCTGTGCTGGGCCTCCAGGCTGCGGTTGTTACTGCGTAGCTGAGAGTGTTTGTCCAGCAGCTCCTCCAGCTCCACCTCCTGCCGCTGCTGCACTACCGTCATCCGCTCGTTGTCTCGCCTCAGAGCATCCACCCTGGCCGCTGACTCCTCCCGCTCCCAAGCCCACACCTTGGACTCGGCCTCCAGAGCCGCACACCTGGCCACACTCTCACTGCAGCGCGCCAGCACTGCTGCATGCTGGGAGCTCAGTGATGCTTGCTCTACCTGGGTGTGTTGTTTTGTGTGTTTATATGATACAAAACAGAGACATGATGGTTTAACAGAAAGCCAACGAGCTGTAAATGTCAAGTTTTGCTAGAGGTTTAATAAGATTTTATCATATTTTATCAACTTTTATCATGTTTTATTCCACAGGAGGCTACCACCTTGTAGAACTTATATGTACTGCTATACCATTATAAGAAGTAAGATGAATAAAAATATGTAATATGTATGTTATAATAGTTTCCCATTTTTTTCCAAGGGTTAGATGAGAAGATTCATACCGCTCTCTGTCTACAGTAAATACAAAATCACATCAGTTGCCAGGCAACCAGCAGAAATTCCAGGAAGTTATTGTACCGGCCAACCAACAGCGCCACATATAAACTAATCCTTGTTAATAAGGGAATTTTAGAGGTGCTGGTAGGCAGATTTTGTTACCTCTGGCTAGCTGTTGTCTTATGTTTCCAGTTGTTAATTAGCTAAGCTAAGCTAACTGGCTGCTGGCTCTGGCTACATATTTACATATGATATGAGATATAAGAGATGTTTTGATCTTCTTGTCTAACTTTAAACAAGGAAAAAACTTAGCATACTGTTAGCTAAGGGGGACTATCTGTCATCAAAGCAGTCTTGTAGTCCAATAATGTAACAGGTTCTTAAAAAATCTTTGCAAAAAAGATTTTTAAATTTATGACCAAAGGCTTACAAGTTTGAAGGTAAAGGTCCAATAAACTCTTTTGTTGTCAATATGGATGAATAACTTCAGATGATGTTGTCTATCTGTGTGTTGGGTCACCTGTAGCTGGGTGTTGAGTGTCTGCAGTTGGGTGCAGGACTCCTGCAGGCTGATCGAGTGCCGGCGCAGAGCCTCCAGCTGCTCCTTCAGGTGCTCACACACTTCCTGCGACTGGGACAGCCGCGAGAGCAAAGCCTCCTGCTCTGCAACTGCCACTGCTTTCTGAGAATCAGAGTGAGGAGATGCAGAGAGAGAAAGAAATCAGCTTTTTCATTTTCCTATGGCGAGAGCATAAACAGATATGTTGCTGCCACGTCAGAGGCTGTGCTACCTTTAGCATACACACACACACACACACACACACACACACACACACACACACACACACACACACACACACACACACACACACACACACACACCACTCAAAATATCCATATTATTTGAACTTGGATAGATTCTGCAGCTGACCTTTCAAAGGGCTCCCAGTCAGATAACAGCTTTATATGACATTTGTTTCAATCTATAAATATAGAAATTAAATTAATCTTATGTCATAAATAAAGGTTGTAATTAAATTCTACAGTGTTGCCACATTTTCAACTTATTTCAAGTGGACTTGACTTTGTAAATTCTGCTCTGATGAATAAAGAAATATGTTGATTGGCAGCAAATTGAAAAATGTTCATCACAAGCTTTCAGAGTTCATGGTTACTTTTCAAAATGTCTTGTTTTGTCTGACTCCAAAAACCCAAAATAATCAGTTTATTATTTTGGAAGAGTTTGACACCCAGAAAACATTTACATTTTAGATTTTTACCATTTTTACTTATATGATATTTGAATATTTAAACCTGATTACTTTTCTGTCAATCAATTAATCACTCCAGCTCTGATCCAAATTTAAAATTTGAACATTGAACCATTTATATGAACATTTTAGCAAGAATTGGCAAAGCAATAACACATTTCATATTTGCATCATCTGTAAAGTCTGGAGCTGAGTTTTTGTGGATTTTTGGATTCTTTTCACATTGTCTACCAGGACCTGCTGCACAGGGGTTTTCTTCATTTTTCAATAGTGTTTTTAAAGTTTCTGCCTTTTCTACTCCCTGCCAGTGTAGCAACAAGTCTACCTGCACCTTAATATGACTGAGATAAAGAACAGAACTCTCACTTCATCTATCTTCATTCAAAACTTAAAATTCTTAACAGTTTTTATGCAGCACTGAGCAATGCATTGAATGAAATTTCTGACCTTGGTGGTGCTGGGAGCCGACCATTACAGTTTGATGTTAGAGTTTATGTGTGTCTGTGTGTGTGAAAGAGAGAAAGAGTAAGAGCTAAAGCAAGAGAGAAGCAGAGGAGATAAGGAAGATTAACAGTAGTCGAGGTGACATTATAAAAACTGATGAGCAGAGATAAAGCTGTAGTTCTGGAAATAAAGTGCAGCACTTGGGAAGTGGTGGGCTAGTGTGATTTGATAGTCGTCAAGCATCCCTAGAGCAAGAATTTCAACATAATATAGATCATCTCCCTCACACAGAAGTACTGAACACAGACACACAGGAGACATCCTGTAAATGAGACTACACAGATAACACACCTCTTTTTCCAGTTCTATCAACCTCTCACTCAGCTGCCTCTCTGTCTCTCCTGAGGAAAGGTCACAACCTTTACTGGCCTCCGGGGGTTGATCCAGAGGTGACGTCTCCTGGATTTGTGTCTCACAAATGTGTGATTTGTTTGAGGGGTCTGAATTTGAACTAGAAGTAGCGTCTATGTCCGCACTCCCTCTTCTCTTTTCCAGCTGGAGAAGTGATTCACTAGTCTTCAAGCATTGTGACAGAGACTCTATTCTCTCCTGTGATTGGCTGAGAGAAAAAGTTGCCCCCTTTAGTTCAGCTTCGGTTTTTTGTAGTTTCATGTTCAGGCTTTCGACTTCAGTGGATAGATCGTGGGAACGAGCCTTCTCATTGGACAGGTCCTGATAAGACAGAGATAGAAAGCAAAGATTATAATCTATGCACAATAAAAACGATAATCACCATGAGACTAAATTGACTTTATGTTTGTATATATTAAATTATTGTGAAAATGTGTCTATATTGCATTTGCTTAAAAGTAAAAATCTTCACATAATCAGTTTGATACTATATCACTGTATGCCACAGTATGTAATAAACCATTCTATTCCTCACAATGGTATAATATACTTTTTTCTAATTACTGGACAATAAAAATGAATGTAATGCATCACTCAAGCTTTGTTTGGCTACTACCAATAACATTTAACAAAGAGACAGCTAAATGTTTTTCCAATGATTTAACCATATTTTGTTTTTATGGAGAGCAAAGCTAGTTTACCACTGAGTCAGTCCACTGCATTGGTCCAAACTGAAATATCTCAACAACTGATTGGATTGCCATTCAATTTCATGCAGACATTCATTCATTTTGTACAGACATTCTTTGTCATTAGGCAAACTTTGGCGATTCCCAATTTTTCATCTAGCACCACCATGAGGTTGACATTTGTGGTTTTGAGAGAAATGTCTTTAAATCTATTTGATGGATTGCTGTAAAATTTGGTTCAGACATTTATGTTCCCCTCAGGATAAATTGTAAAAACTTTAATGATCCTCTGACTTCATCTCATGTCATCATCAGGATAGATTTTGAATTAGTCCAATACTTTGGTTCATAAACAAATGCTTACAAAACAAATAGCATTCCCTTCAGCAGCACTTGGTCATTACTGCTAATAACCAAATCGTTGCCTGGTAACACTCTAAACTAAGATTGTGAACATTAAATCTGCTAAACATGAAAATGTTAGCATTGTTATTGGGAGCATGCTGACATGAGCATGGCTGTAGCTCTTAGTCTTGTTTGAAAATGATCAAAGAGCTATCCATCATCCACAATTTGTGTTGGGTAACTTAATTATTTCCAATAGTAGACTGCATTGTGGGACACTGGAAAATCCAGAAAAAAACATATTGTAGTATGGGACCCTCCACCTCATCCTTGCAGCAGTGTTTATATGTTCAGTCACTGACAGTGGCTGAACAACCACGTCACACACACACATACACACACACCTGGGACAGGGAGCTAATCTTGGCCTGATCATTTGCGTACTGTTCCTGCAGCTGCTGTTTACCCTCCTCCATGCTGGTTAATCGAGTGCTGAGCTCCTTCTCCAGGTCCTGCAGTCGGGTGCAGAGCTCCTTAGACTCAGACAGCTGCTGACACACATATCTACACATACCCACACACACACACACACAGACACACACACACACACACACACACAGGTCAGACAAAGGCTGAATGAAGATAGAGTTGACATTATAGATAAATGCGCGGTGCAGCCAAGTAGGTCCCTCTGATGCCTTGTAAAGTTAATTGCGTACCTCAACTCACGATCAAGGTTAAGTGTGTGTACCTGTGTTCAGTATCCAGAGCCCGAGCTCTCTGGTTGCTGTGCTCCAGGGCCAGGGTCGTGCTCTCCAGCTGCTGCCTCAGTCTCGCCGCCTCCCTGTCCCTCTGCCTCCCCTCTTTCCGCTGGCCATCCAGCTCTGACTGACACACCTCTTTCTCCTGCTCCAGACGTGAGGCCTCCAGCAGCGCCTGGTCTCGCGCCCGGGCCAGAGATTCGACCTCCACCGTGGCTTCACGGAGCTCTGCTTCCAACTCCTCCTCCCGACGTCGTGAAGTCTCCAAACTTCGCCCCTGACGTTCCAGCTCCGCCCTGAGAGTCTGGGTGGTGAACTCTAACTGTTCGCCCTGGCATAAGAGCAAAGGTGGATAAGTAATGGTCCAATTCCTACTGGTCACTTTGGATTACATTACAATAAATAACTAATTCCCAGAAGTGAAACCAATTTGGCCGCCCATGGACAATCATAAATAACAAAAGACACTGTAAGTACTGTAAGATACGTCATAACAGACAACATATGAAAAATGTACAACAGTAGTTCATATTCCAAGAGGACATTAGTGTAGCTCAGGAACTGGTATCAGAATTAAAACATTATGTTTATTTAATGCAACTGATCAATTAATAAAAAAAAGGCTGACCATAAGTAATACATCTGAAAATGGCACCAAAAAACTGGCAGTTAATATGAAATGAAACCTTAAAATTAACAATTTGTAACAACAACATGCAGTATATGATATAAAAACAAAGAAATGGTGCCAAAAATGAAACCCATATCTAGGAAACAAGCAAGTGTCACCACAGTACAATAGACAACCTCCTGCTGAGTATCTGGCCTTCCTCAATGGACACTCAACGCTGTTTTTAAACTACTGAAAATACTAAACTGAGGATGTCCTTTAAACTGAAGTATGGTTTGAAGTGGTTCATTTGTTTTATAACTTGTGGAAGTTATACACAATGATTTCATGCTTTTAGGAGCACTGTTCTCTCTGGATTTGAAATACTGAATGTATATTTAATCAATCCCTGCAATATTTCCAAGATTTTTTTTCTGCATGAAATGACTGAATCAACACAGCACTTCATTTTTGCTCGTGTTTCAGTTTGAACAGTTCAGTTCAGTTCCTGCTCAGCAGCAACAGGGACAAAGACGATGTTGATCTGTTGTAATTTCCTATTTGTGCTTTATTTTTCCCTGCAGCTGAGTGTACTTCATGTTTCATTTAACACTCAGCATTATAGTTGCCATTGAAGCTGAGTCTGTTATTCTTACTCTGAAAGTTTGAACACTCCAAAAGATAATTATCTCAGAATTTTGAGAAAAGTTTTCATGGAAAATAATAATTTTGCTCTGTTTCTTTGAATTAATGAGATATCTCCAAACCCCAAGAGAAGCTTTCATTCCTACTTAAGAGCTCCATTTCTTGGAAGCAAACATGTTCCGCCTGTTTAGTTTAATCCAGTTTTATGTTGGTTTTGGTTTGAAACATTGGGCGAAACTCATGTCTTTAAGTAATACAGATGGTATTGTTATTAGTTTGTTGACTCTGCACAGGCACCTCAGGACAAAAGGTTTTATCAAAACATAAAAATAGATGAAACAAACACACTAGACTAACTACAGAGCTAAGAGGTTATTTTAGTTTCCAATTTCTACCAACGATTGCAGTGGGATGATTCGACTTTAATACTGTTAGAGAAGACATCTGGATTAAGGGATTTATCTGATAACCTATTGGCAAAATAAAACTTAAAACAGGTCAAACAGGAGAAAAAGTATAATGCACTGTTCATAAAAGAACACAGAAAGAACATGAAAGAAAACGTGTGTATTAATCTTTCAGGATCTACGCCTTGCTGTCCTTACCATAATTACACTATTTTACATGCATTTTATTTTCTCAATTGAATGCATTACACTTCCATAAGAACACAACATTGATCTCAAACATATCTGAAAATATAAAACTGTGTTGATTTCAAGCTCAGGTTTTATAATTCATAAACTGAAATTAAAGCACAGTAAGTGCATTCACTTTTACACTGTGTCCAAATATTAAAGGAATACTCCACATTTGTATCTGGATCTATATATTGTTTGATGTACAGTACTAGAAAGATAATGATGGCTAACTAGGTGGTGTCATGAAGTTCTTAACATTTAATGTGCATTCAATTGGAAACTATTATATTACAGACACCGTTGAAAACATCTCTGAACTTGACTGTAGCCATGTGCAGAAGCATTTGGGACCTTCCCTTCATAAAAAGATGGAAGATAATGTGTTAGAATCAGAAGAATAGTGTGTGACTCTTTTTGAATAGGAGGTTTTCATGAATCCCTTTGATGGTAATTCTTAAATGCTTATTTAACAGTTCTTTTCCTTAGCTTGCATTTTCTTGAATGTGTAGGAATTTCACTGCGAAAAGCACCTTAAATAGAATTCTACACTTCTAAATCCTGCAGTGGAGTGTCTTGGGAAAAAAGTTGATATGTGGTTTAAATTGAGTTTTCTCCTTGGATCTACATCAAGGTAAAATGCAAGTTAATGTGTTGAAAAGCTTCAATCTGTGATCTCTCTCCTCTGAGTGTGGATAAGTTTCTTGTCAATATGTGAATATGATAGTTCAAAACACTCACTCAGTACTGAGAGCATAAAAACATCATGTTTCAGACAAATCTGCCTCTACAGTTTTCTCAATGGAATAATTCACAGCTATAAATGTATTTAAGTCCAACCATGATCTGATGTAATGCATTTAATGTAACTAAGTAATTATTTAAAGAGATTACAGAGAAAAAGATCAGCTATTAAAAATTGAGTAAAATTTTGTCACTATGGATTTATATTACATTGAAAATCCTCTGCTCCCCTTCACTCGGGTTTTACATTTTCTTTTCTCTGCCCTCATCCATCTTCCCCGAGGTAAAATGACATCTGCCATGGTCATGAACATGTTTGGTGTCACAGCTGCATCATGCGTGTGTGTGTGTGTGTGTGTGTGTGTGTGTGTGTGTGTGTGTGTGTGTGTGTGTGTGTGTGTGTGTGTGTGTGTGTGTGTGTGTGTGTGTGTGTGTGTGTGTGTGTGTTGGTGCATGTGTACTCTCCAACCTTGCGCTGGGCTGTGCGCAGGGTGTCCACGGTGCTGCGTAGCGTATCCCTGTCTCTCTCCAGTGCAGCTCGCTCTCCTTCCAGGGTGGCAATGACCGTAGTCTGCATCTTGTGAAGCTCTGCTTGACTCCGCAGATGGAACAGTTCCTCCTCCATAGCCAGACCATCTGACTGAAGAACCTAACGTACCCCAGAGAGAGAAATGGCAGGATATTCTTTCAGCTGTGCAGCTATCCATCAGTAGACACAGACATCCATAAAGGATTATCTTACTGTTGAAAAAACATTCCCAGAAAACATTTTGACACTGACTTGATGTTTTTAATAAATTACACTTTAATACAATTCTGTGCTAAATGGAAACTATGCAGTTGCTACGTGTATCAATGTGTGAATCATGGTCATAATATACTGTATTTCCCATATCAGTTCAGAGGGATTTAATGATCATTTTTACTTTGCTTTAAAGAAAGATTATGTAACTTTTGTTGCACAGCTGCTGTGTTGCCACAAATGCTGATTACAATATAATCACAGATGGACTTTCTCTTTATTTTCCATGATTCTCTAGAGTCAGTTGCTTTAAAGGCATTAGACAACCAGAAAGTAACAAACATGTCTCCTGTTGAGGTCAGTGGGCTTACTAATTTATTTACTGTATTTTTGTGATGAAAGCATGTTTTTCTCAGTTTATCAGTGAAAGAAGTAGAGAAAAGTCATACATGAAATTAAATGAAACAGCAGTGTGTGTTGTGATGTTTTCTAATATTAGCCATCATGAGCTACTGGTTGTATCAGACCAAGGGAGGTTGTAGTTTCATAACCTGTTAGTATATTAAATCGTATAAGGGGTGTAAGCTATTTGTTCTCTAACGGTTTAATAGTCTCACTTTAATATCACATTTGGAAAATGTCATTGAACATAAAACATATTCTTGTAATGATTGTACTTCTCAAATCCATTGTGGGTGTTTTCTTAGAAATTACCGGACATTAAATCTATCCACACATTCATTATATCTCCAGATCTCTATTATTACTCCTTTTAAACTAAGTCAAGTTAACTCAGGTTAAGTAAGTTGACCACTCATCCATTCATCCATCCTACAGTACTTACCTCTATCTGCCTACGGGCCTCTCCCAGACTCTCTGCAGTTTTCTTCAGACGCTGTAGTTCAGCCTCCAGCAGCACCAGCCGCTGCTCAGCTTCCCAGGCTTTCTTGCTCTGCTCTCCCAGCTTGGAGCGCAGGTCCTGGGCTACAATTGCCTGTCTGTCAGCCTCCTCCTGGGCCTCTTGGAGCTGGGTCATCAGAAGCTTGACATCAGGACCAGCCAGGGAGCATACAGCCTGGTCTACAGCTGTGGTCTCTGTATTATCTTCTTTGCTTTTTGGATGATTTGGGAACTCTGAGTTTGTTGTTACTACAGTCTGTTCTTTCTTTATCTCAGTGTCCTTCTCCTGTTTCTCTCTGTCTTTCCCTCCTCCCTCTGCCTCCCCCCTCCTTTTGGACTGGATCTCCTCATCGCACAGTTCTGCTTTTCCACCTTGACCATGGAGAATCTCTTCACCAACCCCTGATTCCCTTTGTATCCCGATGATTTGTCCTCTTCTTTCCCTGTCCTCCATCAACCTCACTGTTCCCTCACCCTCTCCCCTGCAGTATTCGGAGCCCTGGACTCCTCTCTCCTCTTTCTCCACCTCCTCTTTGTCTGACCTCTTCATTCCTTCATCCTTCCTCTTGTCTTCTATGTGTTGCAATGTGGTCACCAGCTCTTCTAGGCGCTGCTTCAAAGTGGCATTTTCATTCTTCAAGTTTTGAAACTGAAAAGTATAAAGGGAGCACAATGGAAGAGAATTTTCAAAGCTTTGTATGTACTGTATTTGTGCGTCTTTTTTTGGCTTGTTTCCTTTCTTTTGGTCCTACTGAACATGAATGCACCAAAGCACTTTTGTTTTACTAAAACTGTATCCAGATTCAATACAAGGAAGTGAAAAAGAAGAGAAATATGATTAGGTGAGAAGGAATTACAGATTGATTTAAAATATTTTTTGTTGGTTGTAAAAACAGCTCTATAAAAATAATCACAGAAACCCCTGACCAGGCTGAACTGGGCAGCCTGAAAGAACGACAGGCAAAAGCTATCATAAATAATAGTACAATCCAGAGTACATGGAAACTCTGTTTGAAATACAGTGCATGGCCGTGCAGCTGCTCTCAAACCAATTTTCATTGTTCTGTAGATTCATACAGTTTACAGTTTGATTACCATTAATTCAACACAGTTGTTGTAGCAGCTCCAGATGTTTGTAACCAGATGTTCAAAGCTGAGTTACATCCAATCACCACGTTCACTTCTCATGAAAGCAAAAAGTTAACAATGCACATGGGAAAATGTGCTTATGTATTAAGCATTTAAAATACAAGACTCTTTTTATACTTTTTATAACACACTTACTGTCAGGCTGCAACTTATTATTATTATCATTTAATACATTTAATATAATTTAAGTATCACATGTCAGAGTAATGTTTGAATAGTTAATTTAGTCTGACCAGCAGTCAAAACTGATATGATACACAAAAAAATTGATCAATTCAGTTTCTGTTGACTACAGGAAATGAGACTGGTGGCTAAATATATTCACATTCGACATTCATGAACGTCATTTACTGCTCATATAAAACAAGAGGAGGTCTAAAATCACAACAGATTACATTCCACGATCAAAGATGTGGTTTGATCAAGGATATTCTTTCAGTTTGTGCCTTTCAGTGTTATTTCTTGATTGGATGTGAACAGTGAGCTCAGCAGTAGTGTTCTCTAAGCTCACCTCCCTGAGTGTGTTCTGATGCTCCGTCTCCAGGCATGCCAGCTCATCCTTTGCTTCTGGCGAATCAGCCTGCAGTGAGGAGAGATGGATGGTTAACTCCACCAGCTGTTACTTCCTGCTTTCCATTCTTGTCTACACACTGAAGGTGCAGATAGGAAGGAGATACATATCTGACTCAGTCATACCAAGTTAACTTGAAAGGTGGGTGAACTGTTCTTACAGTTCAAAGACATAATAATTATTTTAAATGTAAGACACATTAAGGGAAACTCTTTATTGTTTACTTTACATATTATTGAGCTGAACATGTGCGATAAGCTCTCTCATCTAACTGTCTCATCTTCTTTTTGAACTCCTGCCATCACTGATCCCCAAGACTGTTTCATTAATTGAACGCTGAAGTATGTTGTTAAATCTGATGACCTGCTTTGACCTCCAACCTTTAAGGGATAAACTGTTATGGATTGATGCTACCAGTCATAACCCCTCTGACCCCTGAACCCTGACCTCCTGCTGTGCCTGCAGCTCCTCCAGACATCTCCTCAGTTCAGCGTTCTCTTGCTCTGCTCCCAGCAGCCTCAGCGCCGATGCCTCGCCTACTTCCACACTCAGCGGCTTCTGATCTGAGAGAGAGTGATGGAGAAATAAAGAGTAAAGGGAGGAAAAAAATGAAAAAAGGAAGGAGAGACAGATAGAGATGGAGAATAGGAGAAATGGATATACAAAGAGATTCACTTGGTTATTGTTGATGAATAACCCATAGGCCAGCATAACTTCCACATATTTTCTCTTATCAGTTAATTAATTATGTCTTTAATGACAAGGTGAAGAGAGGCAGGTGCTCTGACCAATCAGTTCGCTTAGCTCCCCGTCAGAGTCCAGTTCTGATTGGAGGAAATGGTGGTGAACTGCAGTAACTGGCATGGGAATACTGCCACCATCGCCGCTGCTGCTGCTGTGCCTCAGGTCCGCCTCGAGGCTCATGTTCATCTCCAGCAGCTCATCAACTCGCTGTCTCTCAGTGTCCCATTCCTATATACACGCGCACACACACACACGCACACACACACACGCACATGCACACACACACGCATTTAAGGGGCACACGCATAACACATAGGCTACATATATTGTAAATGAAATACTACTATGCCATCCAAGAACATGTACAAACTAACTCTTACACAGATTTTAAAAATGGCATTTCCTTACATATTGAGTGGTAATTTAAAGACACACATGCATACACACACAAACATAACCAACAATACAAATGTTGACAAACACATAGGCAAGCATTCAATTGCTCACACTCAAATATAATCACAAATGTGCACAAATAAGGAGACAAACACTCAGATACACATACATAGCTCCACCCACCACTTCCACATCCATGATCCTGTGACGCAGCAGAAGATTGTCCCTCTCCAGCTCTCTTACGGTGGAGCAGCGTGCGCGTGCGTCCGCCAGCTGCTCCTCCAGGAGAGTTTTGGTCTCCTGCAGCACTGCACACAGCTGCTGCTGCTCCTGCAGGGGGCGCCACACACACAGACAGGAAACATGAATTTACAAGGTTAGGTGGGGTCTTTTGAATGGCCCCCTGTTTTGATTGTCTTGAACATGTGGCTGATACAATGCAGTTCTAACAATTGATTCACACTCTTCTACAAATCTACAGGAGAAACACAACAATGTGCCAACAAAGGCATATAAGAAGACTGCAAGCCTACACATGGATATGAACAATGCAGTGTCAAAATACCCTTTTCAAATCTGTTTTGTAAATGTTTAATAAAGTGAAATGGGATCACAACAAGTTTTGGTGCAATTTGGTGAGTACAATGCAATTAAAACTACCAATAATAACCCAACTTGCTGTTTTTTAAGTGTCATACTATGGATTTTTCTTTTAAGGCATTTCTGCAACAACTCACTTTGAATCTGGGAAAACAAATTACAAATCCAAAAACAAGCAGAATTTATCCTGACAGCTAATCTGTTCTGTCACAGCGATGCAGAGCAAAGGCAGAATGAATCAAAAAAGGCTGAGAAGGTGACAAGTGAGGACACTGTGAGGTGTTTTACAAGGATATGCACACATTTTCTGCCTCAGAACAGTTATACTACCATAGAATAAATCTCATTTGGATGTAAAAGCTCCAATAACTAAAGCCATACTCCTGCTCATTGTCAATGAAGCAGCTCAAGGCTGTAAATCCTGATGACATCACACAATATAATCTTATTCTCTGGCTTTGAGCTTTTGAGTTGTTCTTACACACTCTTGATTGAAATGCTCAGGGCTGTGAGAGGGAATATATAGCTTTTGAGATTAAGTGGTACTTCTTTTTGAGATATAATAGCTACTCAGAGGAAGATTTAACAAGAAGGTCAACACCGGGTATATTGCTGGACTGTGTATGAAATGCTAGAGGGCTTTTCATTTAAAATGACAGATACAGGGAGTGGCCGACCAATGGTGTAACTTCATCACTCAGTCAGTCAGTCAGTCAGTCAGTCAGTCAGTCAGTCAGTAAGGGACAGACTTATGCATTTATAGGGCTGGTTCCTTCAGTCCAGCCAATAAGGGGATCTTCTCGATGTGACCTTCACTGGTAAGGGTGATGTAAATTCATCACTTTGAAAAGAGTGTGTGTTTGTGTCTGTGCGTGAGAGATTTCAACATATAACCTGCTACCAAAACAATCCAGATATATTTTACGTTGCATATGTCGCTGTACTGCTTGTTTTCTTTTCTGGTGCAAATGACTTATTCAGTAATGTGAAGTGTAGTTTTGTGAGTTTTCTGTGTGTGTGTGTACCTTCAGTTGAGTGCGTGTGAGCTCCAGGCTGCGCAATCTGTGTTTACAGCTCTGAAGCTCAGTCTGGAGCTGCTCAGCCCGCACAGCTCGCTCACGGGCGCAGTCCAACTCGTCCCGCAGTGCGCGCATGCCCCTCAACTCACCCTGCAGAGAACGGTTCTGCACACACAGACACACAAACACACAGAGAGAGAGAAACACACACATACACACACACACACACACACACACACACACACACACACACACACACACACACACACACACAAAGCATACATACATACACCAGTGGGGATGAGGTCAAAAAAGGTTGTGAACAGATCTGGGATGTGCAGTAAAGCAAATGTTGACAAAATTTGATACAGGAAGAAAGAAATGTGTGTGTCTGTGTGTGTTTGTATATCTATAAGGACCAGCTGCTCTAACAACAATAGCATGAAAGTGGCAGCATTTTGCTCTTCTTATTTCTACAAGATCTCAGTTTAAAGTTAAATATTAGGATTATGTTTAGATTAGATAGTAAGGTTTACACAGTGATGGGAAAAGTCTTCAGATAATATAAATGAAGATACACTTCACTCATTTTGTTGTAGTACCAAATACTGTCCCTGAGTCCCCTGAGTTTTGCAATTCTTGGATGTTATTTGGTGCTATAACAAAATCAGTGAGTTTATTTGTAATGGTAGCATTATTATATGTATATATACAAGACTGATTCAGGAAAGTCTTCTTGACTGTGAGAATGGTATATGAGATGGGAAACTCCAAATATCAGACATAAATGTGAGCTGAATCGACTTTAGATGAGACTTGTGAACATGCCCGAACAGAAAGATTTTTAATCAGGATATGTTGCACCTCTGGATAAGTGAGGTGAAATCCTTATTTTGTATGTTTGATTTTCTTTTCAATTTCCAAAACAGATTACAGAGTAATATTCATGATGTACAAAGAAAGATGGTCCTTTGATGTTTGGTACAGACCTAAATTAAGAACATACTGCATTGTATGATGAAAAACAATGACAGTGTGGAGCCTGATGTGAAGCAGAATTTATCAAAGAGTCAAAGAAACATTGAGGTACATTACCATTAGAAAAAGGCAGGTTTACTGATCTCCCTGAAGAGAAAAGACTCTGTTCGCTGAATGATTTAGGTGAGACTGTAGAAGAGGCTGATCCTTATTTATTACTGATTATATGATGATTTAAGGGCTGCAGTATTTGGTAAAATGTCCTTAATTTTTGAAGAGGTTTTTCCTGGATGAATGAAACTTGAGCTGTGTTTCAAAAAGGAAACCTTTTGTGGGGCTGATTTCATTTGTAAAGCCTGCTGCAGAAGACAAAGATCTATGTTTGCATTGTAATGTGAGAACTACAACCTTGTTTGACCCTTATCCCTGCCTGTAGTGATCTGCTCTGCTCTGGATTAGCGTCTAAACTGTCAAATTTAGCTGAGAAATTAGGTTAACAACAAACTATCCTCGGGCAAAAACTGTAGTGGGATGCAATGTGTGTCGTCTGCTCGCTGTTCAATACATAACCTGAGAGGAATCTAATAAGTGGCCATTTTAAAGCCGCCCGTGTGTGTGCTGTTGGCTAATTCTATTTAACGCCTCACATTCAGTGTATTATAGCTGCTGCCATTTGAGTTAAGTAACATTTGTGACAGAGCCTCTATATGAGTCCAAACCAAGCAAACAGTGTCTCTTTCTCGTAAAAAAGGGAATAAGTAAGACCTGATGTCAGGTTTTGTTTTCAAATCTAGAAAGTCAGGCACAGTCTTGAAGAAGTGGGTACAGTTCAGCTCCTACTGCAGACCTT
Source organism: Scomber scombrus (assembly GCF_963691925.1). Taxonomy (NCBI): domain Eukaryota; kingdom Metazoa; phylum Chordata; class Actinopteri; order Scombriformes; family Scombridae; genus Scomber; species Scomber scombrus. The sequence continues at coordinate 14,922,044 of NC_084978.1, forward strand.
GAAGCATGCATCTGTATGTGGACAAACCTCTTTCTGAACTTTTTTTAGCTGTTCTTCCATTGTTTGAATCTCCAGCTTGTAATCCAATATCTGATCACCTTTATCTTCCCTAGGAAACCAGATAAACATAAAACCATCAACACCAAAAATGGACTGTCATATTCATTTTTCAAAACATTTATGTTGCTTAAAGGGAACATATCTTGCTATATTTATATATCCTAGAGCTCTACTGGTATATCTTTGCATGATTCGGTTTTTTTAAACTCATTATTCATCTTATACTGGCCCTTTATGCAGCCCCTCAGTTCAGCCTCTGTCTGAAACAGGCTGTTTTAGCTCCTATCTCTTTAAGGCCCCCTCTTGATGAGCCCACTCTGTCTTGATTGGCCAGGTCCTGGAAATTGCACAACTGCAAACTAGCTTCAGCTCCGAAGGTCATGTAAACAAACTATGAAACAAACTATAATAGTAGAATTGCACTGCTTTTTCTTGTTCTTTACTCAAAAGGTCAGCTTCTCAAATACACCCATACATGTAGGAAATCAGAGCTGAAATACGCAAACAACCATAGCAACAAAGACTACGGCACAGACAGCCATATGTGGGCATGTGCAAGCAATCTGTTAGTTTGATGGTGAATTGGTAGTAACATTACAAACGAACCAGGACTAGCAGGTAGCATTGTTACATACCTCAAGTTTGGGAGGTATGTTTAACATCGACATTAAACATGACAACAGTATTAAAAACAACAACACAAAAAGCATTATATGTCCCCTTTAAAATGTTATACCAGTGATACATTGGCTGATAAAACGATTACAAACAACCTGAATCCAAAAATGGATTTGACTGGGCAATGCTGACCTTTTTCATATAGTCAGAATACAGACTGTGAGTCTAATTAAAGGAGGATTATGGCAAAGAGTTGGCGTTTTTTTTCCCTTTTCGTTGCTGAGTAACAACTCACAGCTATGTGTATTTTAAAGTGTAACAAAATAATTTTCACATTTTTCATTTTGACCTTTATCACCTTTTGTAAAGGTTCTTTTGAGTTTTTTCACACACAACACACACACGCACGCACACACGCACACACACACTCACTCACAGTTGTTGTTTAAGGCGGCGGAGTTTGGCCTTGCTGTCTGCCAGCTGGAGCGCCAGACCTTGGGGTGGCTCCTCGCTGTGACCAACCAGGGCCGTCGTGGTTGAGTCAGCCTGGGCCTCATGCTCCCGACACAGCTCTGCTATCCTCTGGGAGATTGAGGGAGAGTAATGGGGCGATAGATGTGGTGGCAGACAAAGAGGACAGAGGGAAGGAGAGATTTGGGGAAGAGAGGAGAGTGAGAATGGCAGATGAGGGATAAAGGAGGAGATTAGATGCAGGAAATGTTGGATACTTACAAATCTAAGTCCTCTGAATGTTACAGAAGTAATTTATAGTGAAAAACTCTTCATTGTGAATTGACTGAAAGTACAGTGATGTGATCATGTTTGCACACTTCTTTGTTTTTAGTACAATTTTCTGCAAAAATGCCGGATCTCAAATTTCCTGTGACACTTACAAAAAATAAAAAAAATCTTTTTTTATCAGCTACAAAATGCAAACACAGAGCAAAGTGAGCCTCAGTTTATTGGGCTTATTTGAGTGTGTGGAAATCATTTGATCAAAATGTAATATCTCGTGCTGTTCTGATCTTACATTAACATTTTAACTAAAGGTTTAGAGCATTATTAATTATACAAAACTGTGATAATTCATTTAATAATGCTATTTTATCCAATAAAAGCTGGTAAGAAGTCTCAGTGGAACCTCAGTGGTTCAAAGAAAGAAAACACATTATTATTATTATTATTTATTGAAACTTACATGGATCCCAAAAACATTTGTCAGTGAACTTTACAGTAAATTCAACACTATACTCAGCCTCTTAAACTGAAATGAGATTTAATTTATGTCAAAACTGAATTACTATGACTGCAAGTGGTAAATACTAGCAACAAACTGAATATGAGAGTATTGCATATGAAATGTTGATCAAATAAGTGACCCAATTAAGGGCTGATGATTTAAGGCCTACTTATGCATGTTCTTATTTTCATCTGATGAAATTTCATAACTTCATACAAACAGACTCATCTTATGACACTTGTGTAATAGAAAGCACTTTATAGGCACCAGACAAAAACACACCTTTTCAGGGCTATTTTTGTCTTTTAACATTTCTTTTTTTCTTTTCTTTTTTTAACATTTAAAATCCGCAAAAGTGGCTGAAGGATACTCAGACTTGCAGTCACTGAGCTACACTGAGTGTGTTGACCAGCACTAGTACTACAATTCTGGTTTTTGTAATGATAAATGTTTAATCTCAAAGATGTCAAGATGGTATACTCCCTTGTTGGAGAACCTTTTTTTTTCTTTAATGATTTTAATACTGATGTTTTTCCTGTATTTACTGTGTACTAAGTAATATTGTTTGAATTACTTCTGCAACTTGTCCATCACTACTTGCCGCTGCCCCGGGACTATAGGTGGATCTTTTAGCTAAATCTGGTACAATAAATATATGGTAGATTGTGCATAAATAAAACTAAATAAATCAAACATCCCCTGCAAGCAACAAACTGAGGACGTTATCATTGTATTGTATGGTGTCTGTCTTAAAACACAAGAAAGCCCCAAAAGATTTAATTTAAACTACTTTTGAGGCACAGAAGAAATCTGGAAATTCAAGTGATTTACATGCTCTCAAAGCACTGTAGCCACAGCCATATATGCGTCTGACTACATTAGAGCTGCACCGATTGGCTGATTATTTAATTGGCAATTGTTTTAATAATCAAATAATAATTTTCATCAAGCAAAAACCACAAACATCTCCTGGTTGCAGCTTCTCAAATGTGATAATTTAAAGCTTTTCTGTATCATAGAAGATGAGAACTTAATTTCTATGGATTTTGGACTGTTACTGAGACATTTGAAGGATTTCACTGTGAGATCTTAAACATTTTTAACTGGCATTCTTGACAATTTTCTGACACTTTAAAGACAAAACATTTAATCGATTAATTGAGAAAATAATCAGCATACTAGTTGATAATGAAATAATTGTCAGTTGTAACCCTAAACTCCCATCTCTCTGAACAGGTGTAGACAGTATACATGTATGTTAAGACACAGAGCAGTATAGTGTTCCTCTGCATCCAATCAACTGTATTATACAACAATCAGTTATTATGAAATGTTTCTATCATGGGTTACAGTATTTCTCCCATTGATGTGACCATTATAATGTGATTTAAGTTGTTTGCATACCTGCAGGTGTGTGTCTTTCTGTGCCAGCATGCTTTGGATCTGTTTGGCCATATAACTAAATACCAGCTTTAAGTCCACACCTTCCACCTCCACCAGCTCCTCCCACTGAAGCGGCAGCACCATCTGAGGGTCCTGAGTCACCTGAAACAAGAACAGTTTCTCAGGTCTCGAGTGTTTGGATAACCTGACACAGAATGGCAGACCTGGGGACAAATGTTGCAGTCTGTCAGCATTGTGATTACCAAGCAGCGTCTGCGTATCTGTGTGCAACATGGGGGAAAAAAATCTTTGGGAATATATCTGTTAGGGAAGTGTGTCCAAAAATACCTGACTAATGAATGCAAAACTAATGATCATGTAGACAGGTTTGAAATGTCCCCGGGCAGAAGGCATATGAACAGCAAGCAGGGGGTGCATCCATCCACACAGGAAGAGCACCTCTCACCTCTATGATTTATGAGGCTGAGAATCCTGGCACCAAACAGGCATGTGGGCAGCATGCTGTTACTGTAGTTCAGACACGCTGGTATGCAACATGCTGTTTTTGTAATGCTGGCAATTATTCATGGAGGGTATTTTTAAAGGAGTACAATTTGGCATTCATGTTTCATTGGAGGGGACAGAAAAGAAGAGAATGGCAGAAAAAGAGATGAAGGAGAGAGGATGATGTGACAGAGGAGGAGACGTGTACATGAGGGGTGGAGGATCCATCCTACGGTGGCAGCTAGGGGCACCCAGAGGTCCTTAAAAGGCTTCCAGCAGAATGACAAGCAGCTCATTTTCACATTTACTTGAAGCACCAGGAGAGGGTATAATAGTTTCACTCTCTCAACCTACAGGTCAAATTTTTTGCTAAATCATTTTTAGGGGGGGGCAAATCCCCTTAGAAGTGTCTCCTCAGGACAATATCTCTTCAAACCGATGGTCAGTCTGTGAATGCCTTTCACATTTGGAGGGTTCTTGATTTAAATAATTCTACACTCGAACATACCTGCTGAATACAGTTGGCAATGCCTGCCTGGGTCTCAATGTCCAGAGACTGGATCTGCTGAATGAACATCTCTTTATTCTCACACTGCAGACACAGAAGGATGAAATGTCAGGTTTGGTGTGCTGGATCAAAATATATCCATGTGTCAATATACAGTATCAGGTCATGTTCCTTTCGTTAAATATCATATTTGATATGGTCCACACAGACAGTCTCCTCACTGACTGTAAAAAAGGTCTGCAAATATGCAAAAAATCTGTCAAAGAAATACTGAATTGCAGATTTGCAAAAGAAATCAGCAATGCTGATCCACCTAAAATGAATCCTAATGATCAAAGTTTTAATAATACATTTATTGAGAATGGTCTTCATGAAGTTTCTGAGGAATTTCCATCCTCCAGCCGGATGAAAGAAGAGACAGAAGAGACAGCTTTGCTATTTTTTATGTGTTCATGTTTTGTTGTCTTACAATTGTCATGCACCACGCCGTTGCTTAGGTCATGCTTGTATCTTCCTTTTAATTTCAGTCATTTCCTGTTTTATTTTTCTGTGTGACTCATCTTTCCTCCCGTTCCAGATTCACTTCCTGCCTCTCGGGTGGTTTCTAGTAGGTTTGGTGATTGTCTGCCCCACCCAGACGTGTTTCACCTGTGTCTGATTACTCACACCTGATTCCTATAGTCTCCCCTCTCCTAATGTATTCAGTCTGCATCTCCACTGTCCTTGTCCCAGACTTCTTGTGTTTATTTCTTAGCATTAACCTCCCAGTTTATGACCAGCTTTGTATATCATTTCTGCCTCAGCCTTCTCCCTCGGATCTGTTTGCCTGTGTTGCTCAAATCAGATTGAATGTGACAACATCTTCATGGTGTAGGTTTTTTCCATTAAACTGACGTTCTAGATACTACAATCAACTAAAACTCCTTAACCAAAAGATCTCCATTTAACTAATTATGTGACTTTTAAAATCAACTCGCTGCACCAGTGATGATTTGACTTGTCCTATTAAAGGTGGTTAATACTTACACTAATATGTATTTTATATTTGTAATAATTTATGATCTATTTGTAAAGATATTATCACTTTGTTTTTTATGCAATCAAATATCAAAAGAGCCATTTTAAATCTACTTTTGATTCAGTGATGAAAATTTACAAACACAGTGAAACACTTTAAAGGCACTGTAGACTGCACTAGTTTCCTCTAATGTGAAAATGTTCTATAAATACGGCAAAAAAAATGAATCTAAAATATGTGGGGCTGCAACTTACTATTATTTTCATTGTCTGTTAACATAATATTTTTTTCAATTAGTTTTGGCCCATAAAACATAAAAACTGTGAAAAATGTCCAACACAATTTTCCGCTGTAATTATTTTGTCCAAACAACAATCCAAAAAGACATATTTCTGTAATGCAAGTCAATGAAGCAGCAAAAATGAAAATGAAATCATAAACTGAGGCATTTTTGCTTAAAAAAACCCTAAATGATTAATGCCAATTAATCATCTGTTGATGGATTTTGCTATTAATTGACTAATCTTTGCAGCTCTAATAATATGAGCCATCTCAGATGTCATTAATTTATACCTTCTATAGAACCACAACACGCGCATGGCTGACATGTAAAATATGGAACATCAGTATAAAATACTGGTTGTATCGACCTTCAGAAAGCGTGATTGTCATGTGAATGTGTGATCACCTGCACAGCACATCCTAGTAAGAGCAGCAAAAGTCGCCTGAGTTCATCCACGGCTGCCTCTGAGGACAGAGAATAACTGTCATCATCATCATCATTATCGTCATCATCTCCAACCCCCACCATCAGCCTGGCTATCATTATCACCTTAATGCATTTCACAGATAGCAGAGATACGGACTTGTATATGAAGCATAATTACTTCATTGCTTCTGAGAGACGTGATTCTGATACGATCATGCTCTTATCTTGTACCTGTTAGGGGGTCCTGACCCAGAATGGCAACATTTGGGAGAGGCATCAGTATCAACTGCTGCAGGTCTTCCTGAAAAGAATAAATAGGGAGAGTTTAAAGGAAAGCATGAAAGTGATCACCTGGCCTGTCCTGTCTATCTGCCCACATAAGCCCAAATAAATAACAACAGAAAAACTTTCCACCATCCTGCTTCAGTTTGTAGTGTAAACAAAGAGCAGATATCTGTTCTGAGTAACTTTTATTTTGCTCTTACAGGTCCACAAGGCTTCTATAGATTAAGTTTTATTTATTTCAGGGAAGCGCCTTTTCAGGCTTCTTTAAAGTAGCAGAAATAGAAGGTGCCATGAATGATTAACAATATTTTAAAAATAATATATAATATCTGCATTTTTTCTATAGCTGCCCTTGTGGTTATACAATATGGGTTATATGGGGGCAGTAGTCAGCAACAGCACTTCGAAGCTACGACAAACACGGCACAGTGTGTATATATATATATATATATATATATATATATATATATATATCTAGTACATATATATATACCATTTACTAACCAAAGATTTCCACTGCCACAAGCTACTCCCTGGACCCGGACAGTACATTGGCATGGTTGTTATTATTAGTAATTATCACAGATTTATCAGCAATAAGTTACAAGAATTAGCAGTACAGATATGCCAAAGATGTTTAAAGTTTAGAAAGTGTCTTTAGTTTTCCACCAGAGAGTACTGAAAAATATCCTGCTCAGTAAATACGTTGCTCACAATTATTTAATAACCAAACATAAGTAATCTTTATCAAAAATGTTTGTTTATGGGGTGTCCTAGTGGCTAAGATTATTCCACAGTAGTTCAAGAGGTCAAACCACACATGAAACAACAATAAAATACAATAAACCATCAATATCATTATCAGATTATTTAAACTAACTATTTTTAATTGTATTGACGTCAAAAATCAAACATGGGCTGATATCTACTCACTCTCATTAAAACAGCCCAATCTCAAACACTAAATATCAAGAACAGAATGTATCAAACAAACTGAACGTATAAACCTGGTCAGTAACAGACCCACTTTACTAGAACCAGTATACATAAGATGGAAACTAAAACCCACTTGATAATATTACATCAACATAAGATAAAATAAAATGAAAACACAATACACAGACTTAATACTTCAGTTGTGGTCATTTGAGAATGAATAGGCGAAAACTAAAAAAAAGTACTTCACCATGTGTACACAATCTTTAAATCAGGGCCTAGGCTTCTGAAGCCATAAGCAAACAGAACCTCCCATTTCCCAATGGACACAAACTCACCACCAGTCTTGATAAACCAAAATAAGCCTGTTTCGGCCTACCCTAGAACATCTTCCCATGGGTTTTACTTCACTATGGGTTTTATCTGTGTTGGGGGCAACCCAAAGCTGCCTCAGAAAGAAACCACCCTTAGTTGCGCTGTGGGAATTAAAAAAACACACACACCGCAGTCTTTTAGAGTTTCTACTATACACAGTGAGTAAATTGTTCCTAAATCATTTACGGCAGGCAATATAACTCTAATTTGGATGTTTCTTCTTTGGTCCTGCACTAGGAGGGATTTATAACGTGTCGAAGAGTAAACGAAGGTCCAACAACACTGTGGTCAGCTTGTTTGAGTAAGTTGTAGTTTCTGCTTCGATATCTTGGACAAATCTCTTGACAGACTCTAAATGACACTGAATCAAGCTGGATGGCAGACGCCTCAGACATTCCCAGTCCAGAAATCTGGCTTCACTGGCAGCAAGAAGATGTATATGTCATGTGGATCTGCAGTGCCTTGCTCCCCCTACATTGCCATCAATGCGATATTGGGCAGATGACTTTGCTAAAGGAATTTAAGCAAAGTCATCTGCCCACTACTTTATTACTTTATTTAGTTGGTCTTAAACTGTGAGAAGGACAGAAGCACTTCCCTGTTAATTAAAAATGTTTTTGTCAAAGAGCCACACACTGACTTTGGCGAGCTCCTATCCCAACTGCTCTGAAAGCCTGTTCACATTCTCCTGCAGTCCATCGATGCAAAAATTACCAGAGTACAGAAGCAAGTCACAATTACAGCTCTCTCTCTCTCTCTCCACTATGTACTGTAATTTATAAACTGAGGGGGGAATAAATGTACCAAGAGGCAAGCACTCCCTTCAGCAGCTCCATTGTGTAAGGGTGTGCCATCAGAGGCATGTGCAGCCAACCTGAAGTTTTTGCTCCTTCAGGGCATGTGGGATATCAGCCACTGCAGCTCTGTGTTGGTCATTGTGCATCTCACAGTTCATGATGTCAAACAAGACTTCTACAGGAGATTAGCCAGAATGAAAATTATATAGAAGCTTCTTGTTGTTGTTAGCCGCATGCAAATGTCCTCTCATGAGCAATTCTGTCTGCAGCATGATGCATTCGAAATACGTGCATTCAACCAAATCCTTCCTGCACTGTATTATATAAATCATCATTCAGTGCAGTTACATACCCTGCTTAAGTAAGACATTAACAACACGTGCAATTAATTATCTGCGCTGTGCTTAGATTTTCAGGTTTACAGGTTTCCCTTTTGATGTTAATTTCAAGAGGATGTACAATGTTTTCCAGTGGCTCTATAGTAAAATAGAAGGAATTAGTCTTTATCCCTCTGTGAGTCTGCCACTGAAAATAATCTACTCTTGCATTGTCCTGAATTTGGAATACACTTTGCCATCAAGCTGCTGCAGTCATAAAGAGAATTAAAATCCATCTGCAACATTATCTTTTCCAAATAATTCCTCTTTATGTTGTTTGGACTGGTTTTCATGTTACCCACAGACATGTTCCCTTAACGATTCCCAACACGTCTGTGGGCTGTCTCCCTTTTTTCTTTATCTTTACTTTTTTTCCTCCTTTAGGATTTAGACACTTGTGCAAACCAGATTTCATCTACAGTTTGTTTGAAGTTAATTGAAACATCATTTATTGGATCCTCAGAAGCCTTAAAAATATCTCAATTTACTGAAGACCGACATCTTTGTTAGGTCAATAAAAACATAAGCTCAAAATTAACATTTAAAATCCCATTAACAGACAGCCGAACACAGAGTGCCTCCGTTCAAAAGGCATCAAAGGCTGTTCAAATAGAATAGAATAGAATAGAATATAATAGAATAGAATAGAACAGAACAGAACAGAAAAGAACAGAACAGAATAGAATAGAACAGAACAGAGCAGAAAACAGCAGAATAGTACATAAATAACAAAAAATAGAGCAGAACAAATCGAACAGAATATAACAAATGACAGAAAAAAGAACAGAATAGAATAGAAAACAAAAGAATTAAATAGAATGACAATGAAAGAGCAGAACAGAGTAGAACAAAATCGAATAGAAGTGGACAAATAGAATAAAATACACTAGAATACAGCCCAGTAGAGACAACCACACAGTACTGTTAGAAAGAGTATACTATTTATCGTGCTCTCAGCTTCACGCCTGTAGATGTACACAAATAGCACAGTAGCTGTATTAGAAAAGCTGAGGTCATAGCAGAGAAAATTACACTCTGCCAGGCTGCACACACTGCTGCTGTGGCCACCACACTGATGTCACTGTGACACACACACACACACACACACACACACACATATAAACACATACACAGTAACACATTGTCTCCAAAAAAAAACCTGACAGTGAAGTAAAACTGTGACGAATGTGGAACTAACTCTACAGCAACAGTGGAGCCTATTCTGAGAGCACCTGGTGAGATTCTAGTGTAATGCCGACCTGATGTGAGCTTCCCAATTATCGCCAGTGTCTTTTGCTGCTCTGAGCTTCCAAGGGACATTAGTGATTCACTGAAAATTAGGAAGTGAAACCTTGTAGACTTGTGTTCTTATGTTGTGTGACAAGCTAAGCAGTGCATGTTCAGTCCACCTGACTAGTACACGGGGAGGTTTTCTCTACCGAGAACAGAGGCCTTTGAATCATCCTGAGGGGAAAGTATTGTGTAATTTCCTCAAATGCCACCTACAATGCACATTATGGAATGCATGATGCTGAAAGCAATTTGATAGAGAGTTATTCTCTTTCCTCCTGCAACCTCCTAACCACAACTGCAGCTGAAATATTCAGCTCGCCACTCCTCCATTTTTCTCACCCCATTTGCCTGATAATAAGCCAGGACACATCTACTGAGGATGGAATTTTTTTTGTGTTTCATCTTCTCTTTCGTACAAATGTCCCACCACCCCCTGTGTGCACTTCAAACTTTTAACAATATCCTTAGGAGGAATATTCGAGTCTGTAACTTGAGCTTTGTTTCACTCCTCAATCTTCCTCCTCCACCATCCTCTATTTTTTGCCACCTTACAGCAAGACAAATGCTTCTCCAGCCCTCCACCATCCCCCTGTCCCCCACTATTTGTTGTGGCTTAATTTTAGAAGTAGTTATGTTTTAGAAGGATATTTCAGTGTTTTAAAAGGCTTTTCTATTCATAATGAGTTGGGAGTCATTCAAGTCCATCCACAATAAAGCTAATACAACAGTATTTTGTAGAACATTTTGGCTAGAAATTGCGTGTGCAACTGAACAGCGCTGCACAATACTTTTTTCTAACACATATCAGATGAAGCTCAATTTAGAGTCAGACCATTCCCAAATGACTACATGGCCCGGCTCATTACGGTGTTACAGACTATAACCTCATCATTACCTGTCTGTCTGCTGACCTGCTTTACTGCTAAGATGATGCCACTGAGTTTTAAAGCATATCGAAATATCCATTCATACTCTGTTAAGGTAATATTTATATGAGGATAAATCAATCAACATTACCAGTTACCATCAATCAATTACCATTTTCATATGTAAAGCAACTACATTGCTGCCAGCAGCCAGTTGGTTTAGCTTAGCATAAATGCTAAAAACAAGCAAAAAAAGGTTGCCTGGTCTGCCAACCTGCATTTCTAATCCTCACTAATTAATACAGTATATCTTCTATATTTTATACTCTGTGGTTAATCCATACAAAACTGTAAAAAAAAAAAATCAAGTTGTGGTTTTATGTAGGGTATGTGTGGGACTAGGCTATTTAACGTCCATGACTCAGAAAGTCATTTTTACAGTTCAGTTTTTGTACCTATTAAACAAACAACATATAATGTGTCGATTAAGGCAGGATTTGTTACTTTAAGGAAGAGCCAAGCTAGCTGTTTCCCCCGTTTTCAGTCTTTATGCTAAGCTAAACTGGCTGCTTGCAGTTGCTTTATATTTAACACACAGACATGAGTTGAAACGATGAACTGAAATACACTAAAACTCTCCATAGGATCTGTAAAGTTGGGTGATGATTCATGTAGGTTTGCCTCAGAGTGACCCCTTTCCCTTTACACAAAGCAATTTGATCCATTGTGAATATAAATATATGGATGACTGCAGCTTTAAAGCCATTTTACTTTCTTTCTAGTTGTGGCGTACTGATAGTTACAATGACATGTAGATAAGACCACATTCTTGACCTCAAACAAAAACTTTTAGGTCCACCTAACAGATTTTTCCAAGCTATCAACTGTTAGTACATGAGATACAGCATGTGGGTAGGTTTTGTTGACCTACTATTTGACTCGTCTGTGAAAATCTATTGATGCAAAATTAGTCATCTGCACTAAGATGTGATTTCAAATGCAGAAGTACAATGCATGATACTTCCACATGACTTATGAAATACATTTACTTCCATGGTGATCAATAACAAACTCTTTTAAATCCTATCTCAGTATTTAAAACCTGTGCTTGCTCTAATGACTCTCAGCCCATCACTCCTAATTTCCCTCCTGATGATCTGATCTAATATCTTAACCCCCGCCCACCCGTGACCCTCGCCTACCTGGTAGAAGGCTCTGAGGTGTCGATTTAAAATAGAAAAGTTCTGGACTCTCAGCATGTGGTCATCTTTCTTGCTGTCATACAGCCGCTCCACCTTGGGGTTGGGGTCTCTGGGACGAACACAGAAAAGACACAGCGGTGTATTTACTGCAGCTTGATCAAACAGCCAGGCACCACGTCTCTCCAGATGAGAAATTCTTATGCAACAGTGCATTTAAGCAGAGAGTGAATAAAATTTTAATGAGCCTGAGAAGCAGGCGGTGAGAATCCACATGCAATTATTTGTTGAAATAACGGGGCTTAGGTCAGGCCAAATTAATCAGCTGTTCGGCAAACACTGACTAAGATCTTGTCTTGCCAGTTGAGAGAGAAATGCGTTTATGCTACTGAAATTTGAACATGGAGATAAGGAATTCAGCAGAGATGACTAACAGGGTGGCATGTATGCAGAACCCCATTTCATGATTCACTGGCAATTTGTGGAAAATATGAATGGGTCATACATTTCTACCATCCTTTTCACACTGGCTGCAGAACAATGTGAGGTTATGAAAGGGAATGTGATAAGTGTTACATCAAATGTATTAAAGAAAAGAAAAGCAGAATCCTACTTACTTATGTGTTGTAATAGTTTACACACAAACGTGTGCCTTGAATTTTAATTGGACAATGAGTTGCTGGCCAATTTTCACAATTTTTACATATTAATAAAAGCTATTGCCAATTTATACAACTAAATGCAAGGTTACATTCAATTTAGGTTTTTGCATTAATTTTCTTACACAACTGACTGCAAATGAGCACTTTAGACTGCTTTTAATTTTAGATTTTAATTGGCATCTAACATTACAGATTGACTGGGAAAGGACCTCACATGTTCATGGAAAAAGCTCTTATTTTCTCCTCTCTGTGGTCACTTTTATTGCAGCCTGAGCAAGGTTGCAGGGCAATGAAGCAAGAAAATCTTAATCAATCTTACATGACCCTCATGACCTCATTGAGGAAAATCCCGTTGGTCAGCCTCAGATAACGGTCCCGAACACTCTGCGAAATTGAGTTTACTTCCATGTACTGGCTGTAGAGCATGACTCCATCCTCCCTTTCCACCATCTTCTCAAACAGCTGAACCTGTGAGAGCCAGAGAGGGATTATGTCGTCTGTGTGTGTGGAGAAAAGCACAGAGTGTGTACCAGCCAGGAGGTGGACAACGACAAGGAAGTGAAGGCCAGAGAAGAAAATAGGCACAGAGAGAGACAAGAAGGGAAATGGAGAGGTGAAAGCATTTTCACAAAGGAAGCCACTTGAGTCAGTGCACCTGTCTGGACAGGTGGAATCTGTGCGCTCACACTGGGAAGCACTTCACAGGGACAGGCAGCCAAGCAGGACCGCAGCCAAGGTCTCTCTCTCTGCTAAGAAGAGCTGTGCCAAAGCAAACTGCAATATAATGAGGTTTATTCCCCACCTGCACCTTCTAAAAACTGCACTGTTGGTAAACAGAGTAACAAGCTCGAGTTGTTTCAGCTGATAAGGTGTGGCAGAGGAGCTCGGGACCCTGTGCGACAGGCTAAACAGGGTGGCAGAGTGGTAGACAGTATGTCCTTCAACATATGAGAAGCAGGGTGAAAGCTCTCGTGTCAATGCATAACTGCCCTTGAGCAAGATGCTAAACCTCTGCCAGCTGCAGGCACACCATGTTGAACCTGACCTCTGAACCCGCTTTGGAAGGGGGAAACAGTACAGAGAATATCCCCACAAGGTTCAGTATAGTTTCACATTATATCATAATCTATGTTCATTGACCAGAAGGGGAAAAAATCCCCCTGGGCTGATTGGTTTCCCATGTGGAAAACCCAGCTGGAAATTCAGTCTGTTACAAACACAACACACATCCTCCACCGACTTTTAGGGAGGCTATATTTTCTTGAATATACAGAAGATAACTTTGTATTATTTTCAAATCAGTACAGCCCAAGGACATGGAAGTGTGAAGGCTAAGAGAGACAAAAAGCTGGTCATTAAGACACGGAGGAAGCTGTTAAAAGCAGAAGTAGTTTGTTTGTTTGGCTGTACACAATAGGAAGAAGACAGTATCTAGGCTTTTTGTGGCTATTCTAAGAGAAATAAGGTAAGTATCTGTGACTAGAAATAATGTACATTTTGATACATCTGAACTGAGGACAGCTCACTGGCTTCTATACAATCCTCAAGGTTTTATTTCCTCTTTCTCTCTTGTAGAAATGACCTTTTCTCTAACTGAAAGCGGTAAATGATAAATGACGTACCCATTGCGCCAACGCACTCTCCATGAATTCCTCTATTATCTCCATAATGTTAGAATCCATTGTGGCGCTATAAGGGCCGTGAACACACTAGAGCACACAGCTAATTAACAAATATCATCAACGCCACGTATGTATTGAATCAAAGAGAGAGGATCCATCTTGCGTCAAGTGAAGTAGTTTGACATTTCTGCGGCCCTTCCCCTCCCTCCACCCCACTGTCTCTTCCTCTCTGACTATGCGTTTGCTCACTTCAGTTTCATTGCAAAACCACACCGGAATTTTCAAAACGCACATGTTGCGTTTTTTTTCCTTTTTCAGACGTCCGTTTTCATACACCCCCCACACAGTCGGCTAACAGAGAAATCTCAATATATTGTTGCTTAAAATAAAACATGCATTGAGTTTGGTGTGAACAGAAAGAGTTTGAAGTTTGAAAGGAGCTTTATTTCGCAGGTAACAAACAACAGGCCTCACATGTATTTATACTCAGTGCAATCTACTTTAAATGAATACTATCTGCATGTAAAATATGTAAATGTGTGTTTGTCTCCTTAAAAAAAAACTAATCCCAAACAGATGTTGATGTTGCGCTGAAGGAGGAAAATCTTGTGAAAACTCACTGGTGTGTACCCGTGAAAATCAGGAAGGATTGAGCACACGTTATTACCATAAAGTTGTCTGAGTGAAGCTGCTGTTGCTGCAAGAAAACTTACTGTGTTACGGTGTCCTCTGGTGGTGTAAATCAGAAGCTCCTATTTGCCCATTAAAAATGATCCATTACATCATTATTTCCGTAACAAAACCACTTTGAGATGTCTAACCTTTAATTTAGGCCTGTGCAGAGAACACAGTTTTACCTTTAATATGTTATCACTGCATCTGCAGTGGAGTCATTTTATAGACATGGATAGGTTCGTACTTGCTATATAAACATATTTCTATCCCAATAGCTACATAGATAGTTTGCATATTATCAATAATTAATACATGAACATGGTCCACAATATGTGTCTCTTTGCACTTAATGAATAAGTTAACATATTAAACACAATATTTCAAGTGTAAAACAACAGTCAGGTGCCCATATAAACACTGAAAGAAGGTTTTCTTCACTGTAATCATTCAGCCTGTTTTATACTTGCTGTCCATATTGGCTATTAAAAGATCTTCAAATGTGCTTTCAATGTAAAAGATAGGGGCCAAAGTCCACAGTGTGTCCACAGTCATTTTGTGCAAAAATGCATCTAAGTTGATGTGAAGCTTATATGATGCTTCAGCAGTCTCAGTTAGTCATATCAAGTGGATATCTGCCACATTTACAGTTTTTTAATAATCAGATTCTCTCTTTATGTTTTTTAGTTGGACTGCGGTGAACGTACAGTAACACAAAGAGAGACTTTGGCATTAAAAATACTGTAATGTTGAAAGATATGTAGTTTAATTTAATGAATGGAAATCTTAAATGTTTAAAGAGTAAGACTATGAAAAATTGCTTGCAAAATGTGTCTGTTTGTTTTGTTTTCTATTTAAAAAAACAAGTGCTAACTGGACTGGGTCACTTGGGTGAGGGCATCTGATGATCCCGGGTGTTCAGGTGGATCCAAAGATGATGTACATCACAGGTTGTTTCTCTGTTAATACCTTTAATAAATATAATTACTATTTTTGTTGTAAATATTTAAGAAATATAATATAATATTATTACCAAAAAATACTTTATATTTACCTTTGTGGTACTGCAGTATTAATTACTAGATTGCTACAGGTAATATTTCTGACGGATGTGATTAAGACTGAAACCAAAAAATTCAGCCTCACTCCTTTATCAAGTTATGTAACCTGTATTTTATAATAAATGAAAATGTCTTACTGCAACAACTGAAAGTAGGTTTATCTGTTTGTTACGAATAAAAGAAAACATTCAGTGGACTTGTTCTGTGATAGGGGTTTATTCAAGAAGAAGGAGCACACATTGGATTGTATTCTTTGCAAATACGGAGCATTTAAAAACTGTTTTGCTTTATAAAAGACCTTCCAGCGCAACATGTTAGTGTGCTGTTTCTGTCACTGTATGACAGAGTGTGTTCTTGTGTGCTGTCAGTGTGTGCTGATACTGCTGCTGCAGCAGTTCTGGGATTAACTACACCAGGATTATCAGATTGTTTCAGAGCTGCCAGAATAGACAAGATGACAGCTTCATATAGGGCACCACACACACACACACATATACACATGCACACACACACACACACACACTTAATCCAACTCTCCTTGCTAAACTCAGATAACCCACTGCCAGTTAATTTACCTCTCCGTTATATGATGTACAAAAGGAAGCAGACACTACAAAGCCGTTAAAAACTTCTACCTTTAATAGGTTATATAATTCATGTGCATTGCCAGTTTAATAGGTTACTAAGCATTTCATCGCAGTTTAGTGCAAATTCTATAGCTGTGAGATGAATAATACAGTGCACATGGGATGAACTTTAGCATCATGTGATTGCGACTTTGCCAACTTTGAGTCAAAATCTCAAAAATAATTAAATATGTGTCTGTGAGTGCACTCTACTCCCATTTAAATTGAATGTTTTCTCTTCTAGTTACAACAAAAAGTACTACACATCTCCTGAACAGATTCTCTGATGGACACACATTCATGAGGTCCTGCACAGAGGAGATGTTTGTTTTGGTGTCTGTGCAGAGCCTGGTAAGATTCCCTATGTGTTGCCTTGTTTGGGCCATCTGTGAGGGAGCTGCGGCTGCTGCATTGGTGGAACGTTAATCAAGCCTAATGTGTCAAAACCAACAGGTGTTCTACCAGCCACCAGCCAACTCACACAACCAAGAAACCTCAGACACAAACCCCTCCCCTGCATCCATTCCTTCTCAACTCATATTTAATAATTTTCCCTCTAGCTAGCAGACTTCTCTGCGCTTTCATCCTCAGGGGACTCTTCAGCACCACTGGGGTCAACCTGCCCAAGCTTTAGCATGGTGAGGACATTGATTTTGGCTTCTTCAAAGGTTTCCTTTACTCCCTTCTCCAAGAGATAACCCTCACTTTCGCCCTCTGGGTCCTCCAGAGCCATGGCTCCTTCCACAGCCGTCTGCAGGTACCGCAGGCTCACAAGGACTGAAATCTGGACAGAAAGACACAATAAGGATGCTGTTAAAACTGGGTCTAAAAATCAGTGTCAACAAGTAGTGTGTGTCACCAAATGAGATGCTGAAATTTTGCCTCTTGAAAAAACTGGTCTAGATATAACGGTAACCTGAGAAGAAGATTCACCTTTATAAAATCAGTCCATCCTGTTGTATCACAGATGTGAACTTTGGCTTTTCATGTAAAAATCTTTCCAAGCTATACATTTGTTTTATGATGTGTTATGATTTTAGTGTGTGAGCCATTTCAAAGACAAATTGCCATTATCTTGTGACAGATAATAGTAAAAAGTTCATGTTTAAAAAAAACAAAAAACATTAGTCTGATTTAGTCATGACACCAAAACGCTTTGGAAAAAATCAACATTATTGAAAATCATGTTTCAATAATGGATTTAAAGAATGAATATTGAGATGGAGAGTCCATATTTAAAACATGCACACTCGTATTATTGTTGAAACAAAATTGGATTTTCATCCCCAAACTGTGAACTCACATGGCACCCATCGGTCCCTGTCATAGTGAATGTACAAGAAGAAAAAACACCATACTGAGCAGCTGCATAAAAACATTGATTGTTTGAGTAGCTGTAGGCTATGTGTAATGATGCTCTGTTATACATGTGTGTGAGCGTCCTGTTCCAGCCTCTGGTCTCGCTTGTTCTTTATTTAAAGAGAATGTGCCATCAATACTGTGATCTGGCACGGGAGTGAAAGTGAATGTTTCATTAAAAGACAGAAATCAATGTGTCTCAGTGAGGTTTTCTTTTTTTCAGCTGTCATGGCTGTTTTTTTTGTCAGTGAAGATGCGTCTGTCAGATATGGGGGGGGGGTTAGTGTGTGTGGGTAATTTTGAGACAAATAGCTCAGAATAATAAAAAAATTCAGTAAAAACTTCGATTGACTATTTCCTCTAGAGAATGTTTTAGGCTGTCATGTCACCAACCTGTAGGAAGATGACTGACAGCACACCAGGACCAGTTGAATTCAGTATGCCTATGTAGTAGTCGACCAGAGCCTGCCTGCAGCCACGGCTGTACAGGTTGAGTTCTTCTGACTGGAACTCGTAGTTGTAGTGGGCTGAGTTGTCTGTCAGTTGGTACCGAATGCAGGGGCGCGGAGAGGCAGGATTGCAGCAGGTGAAAGGAATGCCATCCAACAGGTAACGCCCGTCCACGTTACTCCGGATACGACTGGAGGAGACAGAGGAAGGGGGGACAGCAGGAAGAAAGTTGACGGAGAAGAGTTAGAGGAGAGACAAAGAGAGGAAGGAACGAGGAAAAGGCGAAAACTTTTTCATTTGAAGTAATCTTCTATGGGGTAAAAGTAAAGAAAAGGCCTGGAGTAGTGCCTTTTTACAGGTGTCATCTTGTCATAACCTATCTGTTTACTCCTTCCTTTTCATTTATTCCGTCTTTTACCAACCTCATGAACAACCTTTTCATTCATTTCTATCATTCCCTTCAAACGTAAAGGCCAGATCTATTTTTAATACACATCAAATAAGTCTCCTCCACCTTCACATTATTCTTTTTCTCCCAGCATCCCTCACTCCTTCCTCTGTAACATATTGTTTGACCTTTTTGAATGTGAAGTCTACTTATCTGTCATCTAGACCTCCACCTCATCTCTTTTTGCCTCATCTCTGGCTTGTACTCTTCCCTCATCAGTCCTGTTGACTTCATTTCTCCTCTCTTTCTAATTCATCATGTTGCCTCCCTGCAGCTCATAATATGCTCATCACCGTATTGATATTCACTCACTCTTTGACATCCTTGGAGGTGAAGTCCAAGTATCTGTTGCTGACCCACTGAACCTCAAACCAATCCCTGAAGTTGTTGTTTCCACAACAGCGAAACTCCATCTGCAGACGATCGATGGTCTCTTTCTGAAAACAGCGGCCTGGCACATCTGTGTCCTTGTAGAAACGAATACCATTCCTCAGACCCACCTGAGAGTGAAGACAGGAAAAAGAAGGGGGGGGGGGGGGGGACATCTTTAAGAATGTAGTTTTGAGCTTTTTCTATATTACAGAGATTATCAGTTAAATTTGAAACGTATTTTCATTACACGTTGCCTGGTTTGTTGGTTAAATTGTTCCTCATTTTAAATGAATGGATATACAACAAATACGAACTCTAACTTTTAAACAAGCTGTTATCCTTTGCTTTATTGTTGGTTTAATCTGTCCATTGACAATGAGTCGCTGTCTACAGAAAACAATACATTTTTTTCTATTTTCTTAAATGTTTACTGTGGTTATGTTTATTATTGTTTATATTCAATTTCTTTTCCTCTTTCTATATATACCCATTTCTCAAAGTGTAGTAAAATTGCTTTTTTTTTAATGTGATTCTGTTTATCATGTGAGTTTTTAGGAGAGGTCTTTTAATATGCTCTTAGCTTCCAACCTCTACCGCACATGCATTTGTTTACTTTAAATTCATGTATAGCTGAAGATATGTAGGTAAACTTGTGTTGTTAAATAAATAGAGCCCTTTTCTATCCTAGATTCCTACATTTTACCATTTTACTAGCTGAAGGTGAGCAGGATCAATGTTCTGCTTGAGACAGGTACTGAAACCTTCCCTGCACCCTGACCTCCTGTCACCCTCTCAATCATTACTCAGCCTAGTGACCTCACCTTCAGGGACTCCTCCAGGTGTCCCTGCAGGGCGTAGCTGAGCACCACGACAGCAATAAGCAGACAACAGAGAAATGCAGCTGTGGCAAACCAGGCCAGCAGGAGAGTCTTCCAACGTGGGAAGCGGCTTGTGTCCAGGGAGTCCTGACAAACTCGACTGGCGACCCAGTTAGCTCCTATGGAGGCCAGGCCCACCATTATCAGTAAGTTGGGCACCACGTGGATCTCTGTGTTATCCATCACCTCAAGAAAGAAAAAGCACAGTCAAAGATAGTAGTTTTCATAAGAGCTGGACACGAGCAGCAGCCAACTGCAGGTCACTTTGTCATTTCCTCTACCCACTTTAGCAAGTAATAATCCTGCATTCAAATAGCATTATCTATTCTAAAAATGACCTTGGCTGCCAAGAGATTCAATTAGCTGCTGATATGCTGGATGCAAAGGCTACTATGGCAATAAGATGACAAATTGAATTCATTGCCCTGGTTACAGCAAAAGTCAATTATGGACTGAGTATATTATTGGCTGAATTCAAATTTCTGTCAGCAGTAAAAACACCTTTGCCCCATTGTTGTTTTAAAATTACCATTAAAAGCCCAGCCCAACACTGCTATCACCTAATCACCATCATGTACTGTGTGTGCAGCTTGCTGTTGTCTGAATGAGATGGTTGATATTTGTAAAAGTATGAAAGCAGTTAATCCACTTGTGAATCACTGTGAAAAACTATTCTGTTGGTCACAAGGCTTCAGATTGAGAGCTCAAAGCAACTGCAATCTCTAAGCTACCTCTACACCAACTCAATAACACTTTGCAACACAACTAAGAGATTATGGAACCCGTTCTCTCATTGGAGATCAATACATATCTAAAGGCAGGCAGTCATGGCCCGCAGCTTTCCTGTGTTGTTCACCGGATAGGCTTCCAACCTATCTGAGTCAATCAGTGATCAATCAAGCCCGATGACCAGTTGGCTTCAACAAATGACAATCATGCTGATGTCATGACCTTCCCCTTACTGGTCACATTACTTAAATTCAAAACCCATCGAGGCCTGATGATTTCGGAGAGAAAATGTCGATTTTAACATCCACATGACTGTACATGTATGAATGTGTCTCAGTGTCACTGTGAGTGTATGTACATTAGTATAATGTGTGTGTGCAATGGCAAAACAATGAGCATGTAAACCAATGTTTGTGTTATTTAGACTGAATTCATAACTTCAGCCACACTTGGACTTCTAGTCTTAATGTACTGCATGTGTGTGTTTCCCCCCTCTCTACCTCGGCCCGTCGGAGCAGCTCTGTCTTGAGATAAACCCCGAGACAAAAGATGAAGGCCCCAGACATCACTGCCAGCCAGGACAGCAGCCACAGGCCCTGGGCCAGACGCACCCGTCTCTGCTGAGTGAACGTGAGCTTCAGCAACATGGTTCACTACTATGTACCAATCAACACAAAAAGGAAGAGAAAGGAGGCTCCAGAGAGAACTGAGGGGAAAGGAGAGCAAGAGGAAGGAACTGGTCAAAAATAGTGTGTCAATCCAGAGTTCTCCAGCTGCGTGGAAAGAAACATTTATGATTTGGTTTCAGTGTTGTTATAGAATAATGCTGCAGTGTTGCAGTGGTCAATGCAGGCTTTGCACTATAGGTGAGTTATTAGCAGGTTGAGCTCATGTAAGTTGTTCCAGGTGCAGGGGATAAGCAGGTAGATCCCTTAAATGGTAAAGGACGCAGCCGATCTCAAAAGGATAATCCAAAATCTTTCACTTGGATGTTGAATTTCTCCAAAAAAGATTCTTTATAATTCATTCAATACAAAACAATCTTGAAAAAAATGAGAAAATTGTTGATGAATGAAATTTGTGAAGAATCAAGATATTCCTTTTCCAAGGGATGACAAGTTGTCCCCTCAAGTAATTGGTCACACTGACGCAGTCCCCCTTTCGAGATGAAACCAATGATTTCTTCCTCTTGACGTGATCTTGTCTTTTAATGGTGCCCCTCTGGGTCTGTGCATGTGCGGCGCCCCCCTAAACCGCTGTTCCCATGGTTGGAGGACACAGAGACTGGCCAAAGTCGAGAGTTTGGAACCGTAATCCTCCAACCTAGTCCCTGGGATCCTATTAAGATGCAGGGGCCAATAAGAAAGCAGGCCAATGTCTGTTCAGCAAACTTGTTCTGATAGACACATAGACTGGGAGGGTCTATTGAACTGTTATGACAGGTGGACTTACCTGACATTCATCAGTACAGGTTGGGCACTATGGATGCCTAAGAGACAAAGGAAATGTGTGGAGACTGATAGGGCTAAATAGTAGCGACATTAGTTTTAAGTTAACAATGCTGGTAATCTCTGGTTATGCACGGTGGGATATTACATTAATAAAACAACCAACTTTAAATTGCCATCTTTCTTCTTAAAATTATCTGGGTTTATGTCATAAAAATGAAGTAAACCATGTGATGATTACTTCCTTTTCCGCTGCAAAGATATTCATTGATTCATTTATTGACTGAAATGGGATGAATATTGACCTCAAAATGATCCCAGACACTCTGATGAGGAGTCAGGCAGAGGCTAGTTCATTTAAAGTGAAAGTAATGCGATGGAGAGGAGAAGTACACTTGAGGAGGATAATTAAAAGCGTGTGATGCAGTGAGGGAGATTGGTGGGGGTGGATCTATAGGATTAGATTGCTATTATAAGTATTTATGACCGCTTGAGTTGGAGCTGTAGTTAGGTCAGAGCCAGTCTCACATTAGCAGCTCTTACAAAACACCAAACAAAAAGCATACTCTCACGCCATAAGTCTAGATTGTCCACTAATTTGCTTTAGCATTACCATCACCATTAGTACCATAGCATTTCTGGGAAAGTAATTGAAGCTTGCTCATACTGACATAATTAGCAAACTTGTTTTCCCTCTAGTGGCAGAGATGGCAGCGTTTCTCAGTCAACCCGTATGCCTCGACAATTAGCAGGCATACGGGCATTAAATTTGGTGTGGATATCCAATATCATGACATGATTTAGAGATTCCCAACTTTTCATTCTTCATTTATTTTGTATTTATTTATTTTATAACTATAACTCATATTTGTACTCGCACTTTGTTACGACTGTTTTGAAAGGTGCCTTACAAACAAAATTATTATTATTAGCACTGACATGTTTTTCGTGTTGTAATCAGTCCTCCTGTTCATATTGACCATTAAGAGATCCCTTCATGATGTACCTTCAGTCTAAGTGATGGGGGACAAAATTCACAATCTGTGCAATTTTTTTTTTTAAAGTTTATCTTAAGTAAATATGAAGCTCCAGTCATCCAAATGAGTCAAATCAAGTTCATATCCTTTAAAGTTACTTTTTAGTACCAAATTCCACCATCATTATTCTTCCACCACAGCTCGACAGGAGAACACTGTCTGCTGAGACAAAGATTTTTACTAAAATGACAGAAACAGAAAATATCCACTTTAATTGACTAACTCAGACTGTTGGAGTTTATTATAGGAGGGGATCTTCTAATAGCCAGTGTGAACAGGAGGAATGATTACAGCAATAAAACCTGTTCCTGACTTGCTTTAAGACACACTTGAAAAAAATTGAGTCTTTGAGACGAGGGATGACGTCTCTATGTTATATGAAGAATGATTACTCTTCATGATGTTTGAGGTTGACAAGAAAAAAAGAACAAAAAATAAAAAAATAATGAACAAACTTCTGTGACCTGAGATACTGCTTTAATTAATCATTATTATATTTATTGTTGGAATAGTTATACTGGTACAATTACACATTGGTTAACGTGAACCAGCAGAATTCATATCTGATAAGGGTTGGGCGACTATACAGATAAAAGTAACATTACTATGTGATGCTGCTCTCTACCTGACCAACAATGTCACAATACTACACATTATTACAACTTAATGTCACTTAACTGTACAACAGCTTACAATAACTACTACTCAGGAATCATGTTGTTTCAGAAAGGAAGGGCTAGCACATTTTATGTATCATATATACATTTACACAGAGAAAATCAAACATTTACAAGATTCCCTACATGTACAGTAACATTACAATTGTTGCTTTCTGTTAACTTAAAGTTATATTTCACATAAAAGAGTAATTTATTTTAAAATATTTTAAAATGTAAAATTTAGTCTGAGTTACATATCATTCACCATCTGCTTTCAGTTCTAAAGTGTCATTTTTGACAATTGTACAGTGCAAACAACACAAGGAAACACAAAATGGATTATTAAGTTTGAAAAAAAAATTGGAGTTGGATTTTTTTTTTAAATTGAAAACAAATCTTGCATTGATGTTGGCACTGATGGTACAACAACCTGCTGTTGAACTTACTGAAAGAACTCCCTCAAGTGTCCAAAAAGAGACGCATTGCCTCAAGTGTTTAAAGGGTATGCACACGGTCCCTGATTTGAAAAAAGGTTGTTAGCTTCATTCAGTCTTTATCTAATTCAAGAGTTATCTATTGAATTATATGAGGTGGTAGCAAACTCAAGTCACATTTTATATCAAAAAGTGATAAGTGATCATCTCTGGTAAGAGACTTCAGTGATGAATAACACTTCATGCTAACCTTTTATTTCTATCTAATGTCCTTGATGTCATATTTTAAAGCAACACGAGACCAGTTTCTGTTTTTTTAAATTATGTTTTTCATTTCTTTTTACATTTCTTTAAAAAAATATTTATTTAAAGTAGATTTTTCCCATCTTCACGCTTGATGTCTATCATCATAAATGTTGTTGATCATTTTATCTCTACACATGGCAGCCACTAAACACAGAGGCTATATTTTGCTACAGCAGTGGCTTTGTGAATGATGCCATTTTATGTTATCAATGTGCTTTCTGTTGATTTAGGAGGAAATTATAGGGTGACAGGGAACAGAGAGTAAATGACACGTTACTAGAATTACTGCCTAAATGGAAAGATAACATATTAATAAAATTGTTGTCTATAATTGTATTTATCTTTCCTTTTACTGCAGGCGTTCTCATTTAAAATATTTCATCATTTAATTGTTAGTCATTTAATGTATCTGCTGCTTTTTCAATTCCTTTTGTTTGTTTGTGAAAATCTTGTAACTTCAATTTTGTCAATTGTTATATTTCAACATAATACCAAAAAATAACATTCTTCTCTCTGGTTAATGAAATCCACAGCTAAACTACATTACATATATCACATATTACATTATATACAAGCCCAGAAAAACAACAATGATGTTTACATATATATATGATACATATGAGCAACTAATACTCTTAATACTCTGAGACAGAATAATTTACATTCACGTTGTTGGATGACTGTCAGTCTGCCACTTTGCCTGCTTGTTCCGCCTACTGCTGCCCACCCTGCTGCTCCTTCCCTCCACCAGGTTCCTTATGGGCCTGCAGCTGTTGCATGAACTCATCCAGGATCTGCTGGGCTGACATGGAGGTCACATCCACAGCGTCCTGCTCCAAAAGCGTTACCTTTACCCCTCCCTCTCCACCCCAGCTGTCACCACCCACATGAGCTTGTGGGAGGTTTGGAGGGGTGTTGGTATGGTTAGTGACCTGGGAAGGCTGCTGTTGGCATTGGGGATGGAGAGGTTGTGGTCTAGCAGCATAACTGGCGGCCATTTTCTTATAGATAGCAGTGCTGATGTCGGCCACAGAGAAAGGCGGGCTGTGGCTGGACTCGTGCTTGCCTGAGAGACAGCCTTCAGTTCCTGTTGTTGGCACCCCCTGTTTAAACGGCATGAAGGCTGTGGCCCTCTGTGGACCTCCCTCTGATTTTGTAACCCAATCATGCGTTGCTTCCTCCACTTTAGGAGTGTGGGATTGGTTGTCTGCTTGTGGGGAGGTGGTAAAGTGGCTGACAGGAGTGGGGGCTGTCAGAAACTTCTGTATGGCCTCAGCAGAATCAAAGTGCTTCTCTAATAAATCCTTTATCAAGCACGGCACCTGGGGTTTAAGACGTCAAACAATGAAAATTAACTCTGAGTTGAGTTCATGCAAAAGAAGAAGAAACATTACTTTACACATTCCTAACAGTTTTCTATAATGGATCATAAAGATGCCATCATCTCATTTTCTGTTTGGCCTACAGTGTCATTTCAGTGCATCATCAGTTACAACACTTGTCACAGCGGATTATGAGCTGTGCACCCCTAGAGACAGACACACAAAGCCCCCTTTTACTTTCCATTCCCCTTGTCCTTAGCCCTGTATTGCTCCATGTAGTTTTGCATCTTTTCAATGACATTTTGCAGGTAAGTCACATGTAAAGTGCTGCTGTTGGTTGAAGACTGCACTTAAA
The DNA here is from genome assembly GCF_963691925.1 of Scomber scombrus. NCBI lineage: Eukaryota > Metazoa > Chordata > Actinopteri > Scombriformes > Scombridae > Scomber > Scomber scombrus. Next base: position 14,948,652 of record NC_084978.1, read on the forward strand.
CTTCCGTACCACATTTTGTTAATGCTCAAGATGAAGACAGACTGTCTAACTCCTTTTGAGACCTTCCTGCTGTAGAAAATCCACACTATCATATACAGAATACTATGTGTGGTGTAGACATGCTTCTTAAAGCGGAACTATTCAGCAAACTTTACCAATCTTAACGTACGATCACTTTGGCTGAAGTATTGACTGTATTATGTCACAGAAAAAAACAAATAGGCTAATAAATCCCACTCAGCAGGATCAGAAGCAAAATGCAAGATCAGGATAACTCTACAGTGACACATAGTTAATAAAAGTCTGGGTGCCCCAAAGGGCCTCTAAACCAATGCCTAGTAGGCCTGTTAAATAATTACTTTATGCTTTCACATACATCTCTAGGATGCACAAATAAAAATGTATTTAGTTGTGACATTATTTACCATCTTGACCTGAGGGTGTTCCAGTTTAGCTTGAGATAGGAGGAGCAGCTGTGCAAACACAGGTTTAAACACTGGTGCCAATGTAAACAGGGAGTTGTGGTTTTATAGTATTAAATGTCAAAGTTAGAAAACTACCAGCCTAAACCAGGACTAAAGACGACAAATCCATACCAATACTGCATTCGGTTAAAAGGTTTGCAATCTGTCTGTATCTACTGTTTGTGGATGTGTTTGAATGTGTATCTGTATTTGTGTGTGTCCTGACAGGTGTCCAGCAGATGGCAGTGTGCTCACATTAATGTTCTCCAGGGCACCAATGGTCCTGTGGGCATGCTCCAGTTCTGAGCTCAACTGGGACACACGGTTGAGTAGAAACTTCCTCTCACTGCTCAGGCTCTCTGACTGCACACACAATAAGTTATATTTACAGGAAAGTACACAGGGGGATGTAAATGTTGTTTATCAGGTACAAGATAAAATCGCTCTAGTGGTATTTTTCCCGGGGCTTTCCACCTAAATCTCCCTGCAAGTTTCCTCACCGCTATGTGCAGGTGCTCCCCCAGCAGATTATTGGCTTGCTTGGTCCCAGTGTGTGTCTCCAAAAGGCTGCAGAAGAAAAAGAAAGAATTAAACTTGGGATTTTTTTGTTTGTTCTATTATTACTATTACTGTGCTATTACTTTTAAATTATTTCTAAACAGCTGTTTGTGAGGTCAGCTTTCAACCACAAACTTTGCAAACAAATGTGTGACAACTGACACCAAACTGGAGCCCAGTGTGAAGTGACCATTCACCCCAGTTGCTCCAGTCTATTGTAGAATGTGAGGTATGTGCTGGGTGGGCAGTTGTTTGCTAAATAAGAGGCCTGACTGGGCCCGCAGCAGAACAAGACTCTCATTGGTGAGTGTGAAGAGATAAGACAGATGACTTATCTCACTGTCTCTGTTGGCCAAAGAAAATGGGTCACTGCACGACCAAAACACCCAGAGAACCGCACAGGGGCAAATATGTGGGCTGTGCTGTTGCTATACTGTTGTCATCCATTATGTTCCATGGATCAATTAATCTATAAAAACTGTTACATAAAGCCATAGATTGATTTGATAGATTATTATTGATTATCGGGGGTATGCATTTGAGGCGACTGTCCATGGTGTCAGTATGTGTGCAGACGTCATTTTATCCTACATGTGAGACTCACGTAGCTAATCTTAAATATTTATTTGTGCATGACAGTCCACATATATAAGGTGGACATGTTGAATTTGTTCTGTTTATCATACCAGACCTTTTATACTTCTCCTTGACATTGCTAAGCTCGTCTCTGGTCCTCTGCAACTCCATCTCCAGGCTCTCGATGCAGACCACCGTCTGTAGCAGGTTCTGGTGAAGATCCGCATTCTCTTCCTGCAGTGCCCTGAGCACAGAGGGATGATGGGAAATGGAGTTTTGTCACAGAATGCATTTTTTACCTGAGATGATTTAGAGGCGTATGCTATGTGGACAAAGATGAATATTTTAAAGAACTTCTGTTATTGATATATTACTTCAATAAAGTCTGAAATCAAGGAGCAGAAGTTACAGAGCCAGGAACCATTAAAAATGATTCATGCACCTCCATTTTGAGAAACTATTTATTGTCCCAAGGAAGGGCAGATAGGGTTTGTTTTGTGTTTTTTTTGTTAAAAAAAACAAACATAAAGGCCCTTTACACCCATGGTACACAAGTGTTTTTACTTACTTACTTTAGACTGACTGACACATTCCTCACACCCTGTTAGCTTTGTTGTACCTTTATCATTCTTACTTGTGGACAGGGTTCAATGACGTCACATAATTCCTATCTGAGTTTCACCCCAACTTCCGCCTAGGTGAAAACACCTGTGTATGTGTGCAGAGTAAACAAACATGTCTACAAAGATAGCTGCTACATCAGATTGTATAATAATTAGCCAGATGTTAGCTAAATGAGTTGAGCATACTGTAAATGTTTTCAAAACAAGATAACCAATAGAGTCCCCAAAAGGCCAAAGCATAAGTGGCCACAAAAGCAGTGCATCAGACGACAAAAAAAATATTCAAAAATTCAAAAGGTATGTGTTGGTGGAAAAATACAATATATAGGAAGTAGTCAATTTCAACTCGCATTTTATAAGAAATTAATTATAATTTTATAATTTTTAATTTAATCGTAATGATTCTAAAGTTAAACTCATTTTACTTTAGGTGTTTATGTTATTTTGTCCTACCCTTCTTCCTGTCATGTATGCATATTGCTAACTACATTCAGATGCTCACATAAATGATGGCACACCTCTTCCCATTGAAACACTAGCGGAAGGAGGATTCTCATTAGTACGATCAATAGCCACTGACCCATCACAAGAGAGACCAACAACAGAATGAGAAAGGGGGAATGCATGAAAAGCAAATGTGAAGTGGGCAGACAGAGAGCACTTACTGAAGGTGATCAGCTTCACATAGCGTGTCCTAGAAAAATGACAGAAGGCAGATAAGAGCAAGTTGTACAAGAATATCATAATAATAATATCATAAAGGGAAAATTAGGTCATTTAGGATATAATAGTGGCCTAGTTGGCTTTTCATACAGAGCACACATGCAGTACAAGTTTCATTTTGGCTCTGTACTCCAGCACACTGAATTGAAAATGAAACAATCACTTTCTGCTTCAATTTGAAAGCGTTAATAATATAATATAATAATAATATGTGGCAGTTCAGGCCTGCTGGATGAAAAAGCAACCAATCACATAAAGAACAATAATTGAGTAAGAACAAGGACACAACAACCTTTCCTTTCATTTTTGTACCCACTTCTTACTTCTTACTGTTCAGTCTTACAGAGGCTGCAGCCTGGCCTAGTATGCACTGTGTAAAAGGCACACTACATCCAGGATGTGTCAGCAGTCCATTACTGAGGACATGACAGATAGAATAAAATATTGAGTTATGGCAGATCTGCTCCCGGAAATGGAGTCAACAGGAATTGATTTGTTCTGTGAAGCTGAACTATAGCCAGCTTTTCTGCTCTATGTTTGTGTGTTTGTGTGTGTGTGTGTGTGTGTGTGTGTGTGTGTGTGTGTGTGTGTGTGTGTGTGTGTGTGTGTGTGTGTGTGTGTGTATGTGTGTGTGTGTGTGTGTGTGTGTGTGTGTGTGTGTGTGTGTGTGTGTGTGTGTGTGTGTGTGTGTGTGTCTGTGTGTCTGTGTGTCTGTGTGTGTGTGTGTGTGTGTGTGTGTTTGTGTGTGTGTGTGTGTGATTTTACTGAACAATAACTAGGACAACCAAGCGAGACCAAATCCTATACCATAGCCCCATGGAAAAAGGCAGTGTTATGTAATGTTTTGTGTGTTTATCAGTACATGAGTGTAAGCCTGCGCAGATTCTTACATAACAGCAATGTGATACAAACTCTTATCCAACCAACTCTCTCTCTCACATTCTGTATAGTGCTGGTTGCTGTCTTATATTGTTAGTTTCTCATCCTACACAGTTGAACATACAGCAGCTCAGATCTGAGCCTTGTAAGGAAAGAAATACGCCATTTAAATTGATGAATCAAAAAGTTTTCCAAACAGGTTTCCCCTAAAAGCACAGAACTATCTACTAATGTCTGCTGCATTGCTGATGTATGACTCAGCTTGCAGTGCGCAGCATTGGACCCATCCCACACAGAGTGACTCAGCCACACTGCCTCTGCAAAAGAGGAGCAACACTCCATTTGTTATGCTCATCCTGTTCTTTCTATACCTCCCCTTCATTGCAGTGCTGTGCCTCTACAAGCTTAATAACTGACCTGTTTTACAATTAGACTCATGATTCATAGAGTGAATCAGGTTTCTTTTTCAGGATCATGACTCATGAGGTCAAAATACAGCACAATATACAAGGAATATAGACGGTTATAATAGTATAATTATACAGTTATATGGTATTATAATTATAGTGGTATAAATTGCTGCATAGAGGTCATGTTGCAGGTTTCAGTTGCCTATTTTCCCATATCAAGCAATTGATATTTCAAAGATTCATGTATTTCTCAAAAATACCATTGAAAATCATTTTTGTTGTCACACTGAGGTTTGTCAATCATGTGTTGCTCAATTGCTTAGAAGACATACAATATAAATATCAAATAAACAATAATATGAAAATTATATGAGCTGATCAAGCAAAACTAGACAGATAAGCTTGTTTGTTAAATAATCAAATTGTGTAACATTAAGATAATTCAATTTACAACCATGTATCACCCAAAACACATCACAAATGCTTTCTGAATTAAGCTATTTACGTTGCATTTGCGACATTTCCGTTTCAGATTAATGATCTGAGGCCTGAAATCTCTCTTTCCTTTCTTTCCCATCTTGTGATATCGTATAACAAACAGCAAAACAGTTAAAGTTAACTCACCCTGCGCGGTTTAGAGGGCCCCACATGCTGCGAATGGTGTTGACTATTGTGCTCAGAGCTGTGACTGGTGGCAGTATCTCTGGTCCTCGATGAATCTGATTTACAAGATGAAGACTCAGATCCGAGGCCTGGTCCTGAACCCTGGGCTGAGGATGGAGGGGAGTTGCCTGGTCCTCGTTGCCCAGGACCAGGTTGTGCCTGTGGAGGCTGGGGCTGAGGGCAGTGCTGGGTATGTGGATGTGGGCTATGGGATGCAGTGGTCTGCTGTTTGCGTTGGTGTCTTTGTTTAGGGTGGCTGGGTTCAGGGCTGGTGCTGGTTCCATCGGTTAGATTAGGGCCACACCTGCTATACCTGTCCCCTGATACGGAGCTGCCACTGGGTGACGGCCTCCTGTCTTTACTGCTGCTCCCATGGTGAGTATTGTGGCTGATAGAGTTGGAGTAGAGATGAGGTGGAGGGCTACCATGGTGGTTTCTAGACCCGTATGAGATCAGTTTATCGGGATTGGAGCAATCCGAGTGTTTCCGAGAGCTGCTGTGAGCTGCTTTCTCCTGTCGGCTGTGCTGTTTGGGATGCTGATCCCTCTCCTCACCTGAACTCCTTCTGTGTTTCTTGGGTGGGAGCTGAGGCTTGACTGGGCCAGGTGTTTGTGCTGGGGCAAAGGCCTTGCCAGTAGTTTTATCTTTGTTCAAACCCAAGATGTTGAGGTCTGATGGACTTATGACTTGTTTTGTTATCTCATCCAGGAAGGCTGAGAACTGCAACTTTCCCTGTACAAAATTTGCCCTGGCTTGTGCCTTCTCGGCGTGAGTGGTCACTTTGCCTTTCTGTCCACTGGGAAGTTGTTCTTTAGCAACTCTTGGGGACAACACCTCCATCGACTTTGCTTTGCGGATGTCTGCATGAGGTTCCCTGTTCTTGAGGATCCCTTTGCTGGGAAGTTGGATGGAGGACACTGCTCTCTTTGGGCCTCTGGAGACTCCTAACACAATGTCCTCCTCACTGAATGCCAGGCTTCGGTTCAAACTAGCTGTCTTATACAGAGGTCCATAGTTCATGTGTGGAACCTTGGATTGTTCTCCTACCTGATCACTTTCATTACCCTGTAGAAGGCCTTCTTCACTCCTGCTGTGACCTCGGTCAAGGTAGGAAAAACCACGCTTTCCCCTCTGTTGTGAACTCCCATTTGACTGACTACATACAGTGCCATTGCTGCCATGTTTGACGGTGGCAAAGACAATAGGCTCGCTGCTAACATCTTCCCTGAAACCCCTGCGCACATCTGAGATGTTGGAGCAGGACAGAGAATGCTGTGGCCGCTCAGTGTGACGAAGAGAGAAGGGATCATTTGCATTTGCCTCTGTGTACCAGGAGGAAGAGGAGGAGGAAGAGGATGAAGAGAGAGAAGAGGAAGAGGCCCTAGAGAGAGTCACATGAGTGTCATGGTTGTAAAGTATCTCATCCTCTTCACTGTGTTGAAATTGGTGTGTATGATGGCGATGGTGGGTGTCACGGTGAGAGTTGTTATGGAGATAGTGACCATGTTGATGCTGGCGGTGGTGCCCATGGCTTTCATCTGTATTTCTGTCTGAGTCATCAAACAACGTGTACCTACAACAAAACAACACAGGAAATTGAGAAACTTTAATGATGTGTTTGCATCACTTAATATTAAATGTACAGATAACAGCACATTTGTAACTTATAACAACTTCCAGAATATGTATGATTGATTTCAAAACTTGGCACAATAAACAAAGTTGTTTTCATTAGCAGCCTCTGTTCTGTAATGGAAAATGATCGAGTACATAACTTGGCGCCACCATGAACTCTCTTATAGTTTTTGGGGTTTTTTTGTTTTGTTTTTTGCTTTAGTTTTTGTGTGTGTGTGTGTGTGTGTGTGTGTGTGTGTGTGTGTGTGTGTGTGTGTGTGTGTGTGTGTGTGTGTGTGTGTGTGTGTGTGTGTGTGTGTGTGTGTGTGTGTGTGTGTGTTTTTATGAACTGTTTCCACTGAACAAACAGGAGTTACCTTTGCATGAGAAGAACTTCTTAGCATAAGACAGTATGTTTCCCCGGATCTATGCCCTGAATTTTTTATTTCTGTTTCTCAGTTGGGAAACATACTGACCCATAGAGTACTGGCCTGTGCCTGTGTCTGTGCCCTGAGGCGCAAGAGGAGAGGGAGATTGGCCAGCGCATCTGCACTTCTGCGGAAGAGGATTGCGGATACCTTCACCTGCAATTTTTCTGTCAAACTTACATTCCATTGCAAACAAAATGAACAATGCTAAATTTAGACAACCCCAAAAAAATCTTTTAAAAAAAAGACCAAATGTTAAAACGACTTTTTTTCTGTTCCCTAAGACCTGGCTCTGTGATTCTCAAGGAATACATCATATATGTATTTATGTATCCCATCTAAAACTACAATCAAATACCAAAATGATGAGCCCTGGTTCTCAACTGAACTGAACAAAGAGACTGCCTTCAAAATTGGAAACACAGATGAGTACAAACAGGCCAAGCAGGCCATTTCAGAAGGCCATCAAGGAGGCCAAACAGAAACACTCCCAAAACTTGAAAGAAACATTTGCACAACACAGCCACCATCTGGAGAGGACTGCAGGCCATCACAAACTACAAAAAGAAAACTCTTCACCGCTTTTCATGATTATCAACTTGCAAACTACCTCTTAGTCTGAGTCTGAGCCTGCTCCCCCAACACCCCTGCCTCCCACTTCACGCCCTGAGTATAACAATCCTCCATGCTTTTCTCCCATCCCCCATCCACCCATCCAAACAATAAGATGAGGAAGTCTGTAAACTTTATAAAAAACCCATAAGCTAGAAAAGCCCCAGGACTGGACTGTCTCCCCAACCACCTTAAAGTTGTGTACAGACCAATTGGCCTCTGTTTTCACAGACATTTTTAACCAGTCCCTGTACTTCTGGTCAGTTCCATCCGGTTTCAAAAAATCTACTATCATCTCTGTCCCCAGAAAGTACAAGATCTAGGAGCTGAATGACTACAGACCTGTTGCATTAACATCTGTGGTCATGAAGTTTTTCAGGAAGCCTGTGCTGAGACACATAAGGCCATAACAGATCCCCACATGCACCCTCTAGAGTTGGGTAACCTGGGCCTTTATATCCTCCTCAAGCACCAGAATCCTATTTCTGGATTTCAAAACCATCTGACCAGAGTTGTCCCAGCTTGGTGTGTCTCTCTTACAGATAGGATAGGATGGGTAAGCATGCCTCCAAAACCCTGACCCTCAGCACCATGCTCTTGCCCTCGCTATTTACCCTTTGCATTAACGACTGCACCTCTACCATCTTCTACGTCAAATTTCTCAAATTCACCAACAACAACATGCCAATCGGCCTCATCCATCATGGCGAGAAGTCAGACTGTTTTGCTTGTTTTGAAAGCTGAGCCAAGGCAAATTTTTTGTGTTTCTGTACTTGGCAAATAAATGATCACTGAATCCTTGACATTTTAGAATGTACATGGATTGTATTTCTCAATTCTTGTACCATTAAATCTGAAAATAAATGTCCCAGACTGGAGAGAATAATCTTACCTTTGTGACTGAGCATCTTGGTGATGCGGAAGGTGATGATGATGGTGGTGGTGGTGCTTCTGCAGCTTGATCTCGTCCGGGGCAGAGGGGTTGTGAACAGGCTTAAAATACTTCTCCATCACCTTTCTCTTTCCTGGTGGCAGGCTGGCAATGCTGTCTTGGTTGGGTTGACTTTACAAGTGGTGCTGATGGTGATCCGTGTTGGTACTTGGCTGTTTCCTCTCTGGAGTTCAAGTGTCTTTCTGGCTAATTTTTTCTCTGTAAGGCTACAACTTCTTTCTCGATGTCAGCTGAAAAGATCATCACTACAGACTCTCTGCAGTCATTCTGACCACAAAAATAGGTGTTGCATATAAATAATGAATAATACTCTAAACTAGCTAATAAGGAATCTTCTAGAAGCGTGCTCACAATAAACTTTACAAGAATAAATCTCCAAAGTATCTAGTTGTTGGATTGTTTGTGTACCTACATGAATAGGTTTGTCTCCCTCAGCATCTGGATGCAGAATAATGGGATCACTGCTCGTGAGCAGGCATGTATGAATTCCTGGATGGTGGCTTGATCTGACATCACGCCTGATGTAACAGCTGGAAGCTCATTGAACCAGCTAAAAGAGCGAGACCTTTGTCCTCATACAGGGGACAATCGAACTGGTGCCTTTGGAACATGATCTATAACAGGGTTCAATTAACCCACTGATGTAACTTTTTAATGTTGTTTTTTTTTTTTTTAAGTTTGTGGCTCCATACTACAGCTCAACTTTACGTTTCCACACTTTAATTTCATGAAACGTTTTTCCTGACTTTATTTTTCATTGCAGCTGTTATTAATATACAAAAAGCATCTTTGAGCATCACCAGTGCTATTGAACTGCATATAGTTGTGTCATTAATTTTAAAGTTTCCAGCAACCATCTGGCGGAGGCCTACATAATTTCATTTACTAGGGGTGGGGTGACTATAGGCTACATATATAATGTAAGAGGATATTATGAGATTATGTTATACTGTGGCAGCTATCCCCTTTAATATTTCTGATCGCATTAAACTATTGTTGTTAATGTTGCAAATAAGCCATATTTGCTTGGTCATATTGCACTGTTCTTAAACTTTTTGAGTTAATGTGTGATTACCAGAAGATTTAACTCAGGCCCTGCAAGCATTCAGGCTATAGTAATGATTTGACTTTCTGAGCTGCACTCGGAAGAATTTTATGTTTTTCAATCTTTGCTCCTTGTGTTTGAGCACTAGAGGCTTCTAAAGTTAGTACCTCATAAAATGATAGCTTCCACTAACTGAGCTTCCATCGCCTTAACAACAGTTTCTTTGCAGCAGTAGAGGCTTGTTTAATTAATTAACTGTCAAGTTATTTCATATATTAACAGTATCTGGTTTTGTTTTCACAACACATTGAATTATGATATAAAATGACATGTAGTCTCACATGACAGAGGACTGTGGTGGTATTTTAACATTTCACATTTCTGACAAAATTACTTTTCACAACAATAACACTAATTATAAACTATAAGACTCCATAATGACGTTGATAAGTAAATCACAGCAAGTTCTTGATCATCTAATAGAATTAAAGGCCTTTGTTTGGCTTAGTTACCACATGAAAGACGATGCTTATAATGTGTGGACTGACTATAAAACCATGAAAGAGATCAATTCATCAAGGTTGGGAAGGACTGAAACTTATCCAGAGGACAACTCCCCCACACTGTTGCTGATCAATGGCAGAGAGCTTTGATGAGAATAGTTACATAAGGTCAGTTGCCCTGATTTATCCAGGGTAGGTACTGTAATCAATGTTAAAAAACAGTTATGCAGATGAACACAGGAGAGGGACACAGAGATGTCATGTTTTGGGAGACCAGACGTGTCAGATTGCACGTCCTCAATGCTCCCTCTGCTGGTGGAAAAAAAGTAACTCCCACTGAGGCCTTTGCAGCACTGGTAATTTTCCACCCTGTCATTACCACCCATTTCCAAGCTCTAGATATTTCTGGATATTGCTGGTATTATCACGTACTGCAGCCAACGATAGCACTGTAAGTACGATAATGTTCACACTAACTTGGACATTAAGCCGACAGACGAACAATGAAGGCCATCAAAAAATGGATTTACAACCACATAAGAAACATGTTAAAATATAGCAAGCACCGCCAGCTTTTAATGAAACTACTAAACAATCTACCAAAAGAGGAGAACACACATTATTGAACATAAGCCATCCAAGTTAAAGAAGGAGATGAGCTGGCTGTTTTTCTATTGTTTGTCAATCACAAACAGCGTATCATTGCAGTAAAGGGGAAGTAGATCCGGCGATTCAACCACATTCTAGTTTGATCCGGTTTGTAGGACCGTGTTGCACATATATCAAGATTAATCCGCGCAGCCAGTCGTGTGACGTCAGCTGTTTTGACGTTATCGCATATTGCTACCATGGTTGAATAACAAAAGGACAAACTTCCCCATTGAGTGCCTCAGTTAGAATATATATTTGTGTATATTATTATTATAGTGTTGTGTTTAGGTATTCTTTATATATAATTTATTTCCCCGTATAGATTAGTTTGTTAATCTTGCTGTTTTGACAACCGAAATCAACATTTACAAGAGTTTTTTTTCTGTCATGCGAAAATGGGACTAGTTTCTCGTCGGATGAATACCTCCTCTTGTTGGAGCCGAATTACTCAAACTGTATAAAATGAGCCCTTGACGCCATTTTTCCTCACACAGCAGCACAAACGAACCCGACCTGATAGGAGGCGTCTCAGGTTAAACCGAAACTTGTTTTTCTTTGTTTTTAGTACTTCGAGATTCATTTATTAGAGAAGAAGATAGTAGATGTATCTACTTAGCTTGATATTTGTTGAATATTTGACTTTAACGTGTTTAATCGAAGCTAATAGGCGGACTTAGGCCGTTTCGAAGACAAATAGCTTTTTTATTTAAATACGTGTATTAATGTTTTGTTTAAATGACAAGTTTAATCCCGCAAATCTTACGTGAAATCGAAAACGACCTTCACTCGAAACTGAAGAATTTTATTTTTTATTTTTTGTGTGAGACGTCACCATTTAGTTATGGTGATGGCGTTAGGCTAAACGAGCCAAATATAGACTAACGTTAATGCTAACGTTGTCCGCATATTACTGCGGTCGTGAATGGACACTCAAAATAGCGCCTAATCGATTATCAACATATCAGATTATCGATATGTTTTCTTTAGAAAACAGAGCCAAAGTCTTTGCTTTTCATGGTCCTATGGTAGTTTCGCTCAAGATGGGAGCCGTGACGTAGCCGCCTGCAAACGTTGGCTATTGGTTGATTTGAACAACGCGGTAACGTGGCCGAGCTGTCCTATGACGACGGTAGGCTGACATTTTTAGGGAGTGGTCAGCTAGGTTAGCAACTGTTAGCCCTGGCAAACTAAACGACCGCTTGTACTTTTTGTCAGCCCGAAGTAGAAGGGGGAAAAGAGCAGAAGAGGAACAAAAGTCTTAGTAACCGAGAACGTCTACTGTTGTAAAAGACTTATTTGTCCATACTTGGCAGAAACAAAGGCAGTGAAGTCAGAAGTTGAAGAGGCCAAGACGAGAATGATCAGACGATCTCTGAAAATACAAGAGCAGAAATTTTAACTTACAAAAGTCAGACACTGAAGAGGCCAAGACAAGAATGAGCAGACAATCTCTGAAAATAGAAGAGCAGAACATTTTATTCACAAAAGTCAGACACTGAAGATGCCAAGACAAGAATGAGCAGACAATCTCTGAAAATAGAAGAGCAGAACATTTTATTCACAAAAGTCAGACACTGAAGATGCCAAGACAAGAATGAGCAGACAATCTCTGAAAATAGAAGAGCAGAAAATTTATTTCACAAAAGTCAGACACTGAAGATGCCAAGACAAGAATGAGTAGACAGTCTCAAAATAGAAGAGAAGAAATGTAATTTACTAAAGTCGGTATCTGAAGAGACCAAGACAAGAATAAAGAAGAACAATAATACTAAACACTTCAGAGCAACCTTGTTATGGAAAGGAGATATTATAGAAAACACTTCAGTTAATTAAGAAGTTACATTGAGTCTAATGCAAATATTATTTAATATACGCAACAGTCTCAGACTAATGAGAGGCCAAATCAGCAGCGGACATCAATAATGTAGACTGAAGAGAACATGCTTAAACTACTTTTTCCACTAAAGGAAGCAAAATAAGAAACAAAAGCTTTATTTTAGCTATTTGAAATTGCGGACCAGGTCCTGGTTCAAGTCTTTGTCATTGCTTGGGTGAAAACCTTTTTAAAGCAAGCAAGCCATTTTTTAATTTATTTATATTTTTTAATCACTTGAGTTCCACTCTGTGACTTTTTGTCAGGCGTTATGCATTTACAACATTTCAATTGCTTTAACCAAAGTAATAGACGAAAACCTCAGATTTAAAAACCAACTTTGAAGAAACGACAGCTTTCTTCACCAGAGCCCTAGCTGTAGCTCAGAGCCACAGGCTCAGGATTTCATTTTCTGTTGTCAACTTTATAAAAAAAAAAAGATGAGAAAATTATTTTTTTGCTTTAGCGAAGACAGAAGATTTTTTTTTTCTTCGGGGAAATGGACTGAGTTATCGTGGGGAGGAACGGACTTAGTTATTAGAGGAAGAATGGACTTAGTTATTAGAGGAACATCGCAGGACCAGCGTGGAGCAAGGCCGTGGGACACAGGGAGGACCAGAATGGAGCCAGGCAGGACAGGACCAGAGGGCATGGAGGGAGGATCAGAGGGTCCAAAAGAGCAGCAGGCAGCAGCAGTCATCGAGGGTACACCAGATGGAGCCAAAGGCGCAGGGCAGGGTAGCAGCGCAGAGGGGCCATCACTGACGCAGTGGCAGCAGATCCAGAGCAAGCCAGCCAGCCAGTGGTCAGAGGGTGGTGGGACAGGGCATACAAGTGTCTTCTAGCAGCATCAGTTTAAAAGGAAGGGATTGGTTTGTATGTTGGGTCGAGGTAACATTCTCGGGCAATTTAGTTTTCTAAATTTCTTTCCAGTAGAAACTGTTGTAGAACACAATGTCTCGCACAGCTCTCTCTTCCTTTTTTCAGGCAAGCCGTATAATGGTATCGTACCGTGGATTTCCCTCCTGTTGTTCGCTGACATAAGTGTGGTGGTGTCTGCTGTCATGAATGCCTTGGTAGTGTGCTGGAGAGAGGAGCGTCTTATCGGGACTTCCCTACCCCCTGCAATCAGAAGTAGTTCCCCAGCCGGAGGGAGGGGCATACCTTTGTTGGTCAATAGGTCTACCCCCAGAGAAGTTTTCAGCATTGGAGTGTGAGAGTGGATGGTCTCCTGTGCGACCGATTGAGTGTATTCAGCAACCCTTCAGTGCTTCAGCAGCGCCTCATTGGTACAAATCAGCTACATCTACCTCTTAACCCGAGCAGTGAGTTAATGCATGAAATGTACATGTGGGTGTAACTATCCTGTACATAAAGTCATTATTACCTAATGCTGTATAGTATCCAGTAGTTTTGTAATCCAAAGAAATGCATTGAAATCGTTTTTGACCCTGACTACAATAGATTTTTGGGTTAAGGGGTTGGGGGGTGGGTACCTAAAACGTGTTTCGAGTTCTTCTTTTCACAGGCTTGGCCCCTAAAGGTGACCCATCGAAAGAACCCCCCATGCTAGCTGCTCTGTTGAGCTCATCTTATTTACTGTAGTGCTTTGGATCGGGATCATGTGCATCAACTGCGGTTTTAAGAGATATAGGAAGGTATTTGGTGTTGTTCAATTAAGTCCATTTAGAATTCACTATTTATCAATTCTACACTATTTGGAAACGTGTTGTAAATGAGGTTTGATGCACATGTCTTGGGTAGCGGGAGGGTGGGTTGTGGGGCGTTAATCAGTCTCTTCCTAGACTTCACAGCTCCTCGTTACCCAACGCAAAACGGCTTGAATAGGAAACCATCCAGTCGCACCCAACAAGATTCAAGTGGACACTTTGCCTCCCAGGATAGCAACCTCAAAACTAGCCTCCTGGTGTAGCAAGAAGCTCTATTTTCCCAGGGAGTGCGGTAACAAGTCTCTTTACTAGAAGTCATTGTAATTCTGTACAGGCTGCAAATTGCTTTGTGTGGTTGGGAGGGGCTTTTTATTTGTGATTCTTGCAGATAGTTATATGGCCCGCCCTTCAAAAATTCTCCATTCAAGTCTACGTCTTCAGTTCATAAGGAAGGAATCCTTCGCGTTGAGGCCTGTGGTATTTAAATGCTTCTTCTGGAAAAGTTAAAATTAATTTTTGAATTGTGTTCATAGTCATTCAGTTGTCCTTTTCTAAAAAGGCAGTTGTACTTGTAGCTACTGTAATGCCAGTAATTGTGTTGTAGTTCTTTACTGCTTCATTGTATTTGGGGAGGGGTATTGTGGGAGAGGCTTTTTCCTTTTGCATTTTTCAGTGTGCTGTGTCCTGTGCGCTTTCCAATACCCGAGATCATCAGGAACTCTCCTAACTCATTGTATGTTCAAGTTTCCTTGCGCAGCGAGCATCACGTAAGGTCACTAAATGTGTTCACATTATCTTTAACATTCATTGTCTGGCAAAATGCCTCCACTGCAATTCCTTTGCAATTAGTTACTATGCCTTGTATTGATAATACAATGAGTGAACTATCTGTAAAGGATTTTCTTATTGCATAATAAATGCATAGCTTGTTGTGATTGAATACAGTTTTGGTATGCATTTGTTCTTTTTGGGGGCTTGTGTGGGGGAGCTTTTCTTGTGCTTTTTCAGGTATGACTAAAGCTTGGAGCTTTGTAGCGCACGGATGTGACCTGGGCTCGAATGAAATCCTTTCAAAGTGGAAAGTGAAGGCAGATAAGTTGAATCCATCAAATATTGATGTTGGAAAGCAGACAATTGTCAACTGTAGACGGTCACTTTATTGAATGGGCTCAACTGCCCTTTTCTTGAGATGAAAGAAACTTGCTATACTTGATTGTAGAAATAGCACTGTTGTGCTTTCTTACAAGATTCTCTTTGAGAAGATTTGATGGACCTTCCTTGATTCTGACGTTATCTGCAGTAAAGCATTTGGGTAAGGATAACAATAGTCAGTTCTATGATACTGTGGGGGGCATAGGGGTGTTTCTTGTCTGCCTTTTTGATCTTACAGAACAGTCCGAACGAAGAATGCAATCTACGTAGGACAACACAGGAATCATCTTTGAAATCAACCAACAAGCACGTTTGAACAAATGGAGTCAGGTCATGTTTTATGTATGTAGATAGGAGTAATTAGTCCTCAGCTACTAGCCCTTATGCAACTGTGTAAGTGGCAGGTCAGTCTGTTGTCTCCAATAATTTGCAATCGCGCAACTGTGCGAAGTTTTCAAAAATGAAGTAGCTGAGGAAAGCTGTGCATGGTGCGGCTTCAATCTGGTCTGAAATGCAGCGCAAATGTGTTGCTATAGTTTTACTGTGCATTGGTTTTGGTTGGGTGTATCCCTGCACTTCTCTTCACAGAAAGCAGAGTGTGAGACTGGTTCAAGCACGAGTGAAGTCTTCTAACCTGGAGTGTTTAGTAAGATGTTGGTTTTAATTTGTCAAATTAAACTTCTGTAATATAGTTGACAAAATGACATCTTGGAACTGGCTTTATGTTAACCTCAAATCATCAGTAACAATAATGCTTTACTAGCATATTCCTCTTTGGCCAAGGGGCCCTGTTGCTTTGCATCTTAAAATCACAAGATGAGTAGAACTCAAATCTTTGAGTATTGTGTGGTGGGTGTGTTGTGTAGATCACTCTGTTTCAGATCATTTTCGTCTGTCCACTCCGATCTCGCCTGCCTCTGAATGCAAAGCCATCTGTGGAAGCTGTCAGCGAATATGAGTGTGGCCCCCTGAATGAAGTACCAACCCCCCTCTGTGCGCTTGAGCTTAAATCTGACCCTCCCCCCCCCCTCGACGTCCTTCGCAGAAGCCCTGCTCTCTGTGTGTTTGTGTGTGTGCCTCTTTTCTTTTCCCTTTTTTGGTTTCTCAGGTCAAATTTCCTAAAAACAATTCTTTTATTTGGCATCTGGGATGGCCTAACCTGTGATGAAACACTGAGAATCCAGTCACATTAAGATCAAGAGCTGCAAGCTTGTCTCGCTAATACTGCATCACTTCAGTCTCATGGGTGCTAAGTTAAGTAATTTTGGTTCCCTTGATTTTCTTTAACATACCATGGCTTTAATGTGTAACTCAACATGTTGCATGCACATCAGCTCTACATAACATTTTATACGTAATACGCACAACTCTAGTGTTCATGAAGTCGTTGTCAACATTACAGTAGTTTTTTTGGTCAGGGTTTTATTTTTGGGGAGGGGGAGGGGCAACATTCTTCTCTCTTTTCAGATTTCTCATTCAGGTTAACTTTCTACTGAGCCAGGCGACTTAAACCTCAGCAGGAAGTCATGGGAATACTTGGAAGAATTGAGCATCACTGAGGAAGAGTAGCTGGTACACGCTCATATGCTGTAAATGACTTTATTGGCATGATTTGTCATATTGGATGAGCATTGGTACAAGTGTGGGGTTACTGTGGGAGGGGGGTGGGGCAGCTTAAATTGTCCTGTCTTCTTTTTCTTCGTTACAGCTGTAAACATGGCAGTTCGTTTTACCCGTGACTCCTGCCAACAGCTTTGAGTATCACCAGGGATGCTGGTTTGTTTAATATGGATACAGAGGAAGCGCTCATACAACAATACAGTGTCGTTCTGGGAAATGCTGGGGATTGGGGAAACAAGTTGTCTCTTTCTTCTAGTTTCAGCCTCGTGACCAAGAGAAATCCCCCTGTGGTGACACGATAATGTAGCGGCCAGGTGTTTATGGGCTTTCTTTTCCTGGAGGAACAAACTTACTTGTTCCTCCAGGTTTTGCTTTTGCCTTCTTAATACAGCAACAACAAAAAAGCAAAAGACTCCGGTGGCGGCACTCTTGACTTTGTCAGGACAGGGTTCAAGTCCCTGCGGTGTCTTGCTTTTTCAGTTTGCTGTGTGGGGAAACTGATTTAGTCAGTTAAACATGTGACAGGAGCTACAGGAAAATGAATTGGTCCAAAATATACTGAATGTTGTGGTTTTAATATATAAAGGAACAGCATTGAAACTGAAGACTGTTAAGGATGTTATTGAAATAGTTTGAATTAAACCATGTTAACATGTTAAAGATTATTTAAATGATCAATAAAACCGTCAAATCTAACAAATCAAGCCTGTTCTTCTCACTGACTTGTCCACCTGTTATCTTTGCTTAAATCGTTTTTCACTTCTTCACTACATCTTATTTTTAGACCTGCCAGATTGATTTATGTTTGAAGTACATTTTAAGTTAAAATTAAAACAAAGTTGTAAAGTCCTTCAATTTGGCTATAACGATACATCATTTCAAATATATATTTTCAGTGTTGGTGAATGAATTAAGTGTACAATAAATCAAGATACTGCATTACACATCTTATTGCATTTACTAAAGTTTTCATATTAAGTTTTAAGATGTGGTGCCTGTCGAGTTGTGTGTGTGTGTGTGTGTGTGTGAAGCCCGAGAAGGTGAAAGCAAGTTACTGATGATCCGTCTCACCCCAAAACAGACAACAGTCCCAAACACAGCTGCACAATGAACACAAGAATATTTTAACTTCGATCAGACCGTTATTTAAACTAGCCAGTGTATTACATTGTCAGTAGTAATGTCCATGCTGAAAGACTACAGCACTCACAAAAAAGTTGCTAAATCTGCTACAACTGTGAACCTATTTTAGGATAAAAATGTGAAGTGTCTGAATTTTGTTGTGGAAAAGTCTTCGATTATGTCACTGTTGCCTAGTCTTTGAGCCTCCTAACTCCTCAGTTTCAGGTTGTATGTTAGAATATCTCAGGTCAAATTGGTTGTCAAAAATGTGTGCAGAATATTTTAATGCCTTTTGACTCAACCCTGAAGCATATCTGTGACATCATCTGAATATTTTTACACAAGTTTTGACGTGCCAAAGATGTGAAGAGCCCTTGAACAAAACTTTTGTGATATTTACGATTTGGATTAGAGTGGAGGTTGCCTTGTAGAGCAACGAGTCTTGCAGGTATCTGTTTTCAGGATGGCAAACATTAACACAAACATACTGAGGAATATATAACATTTAAATGTCGACACAGAACGCCTCCACAAGACAGGTAATTATACAGGATTCATCTTAGAGCCCTATCATCAGTTTATATTGCGCTTCAAATGGTGCATACATACTTGCAGTTGATCAAATAACTAAACCAAGTAACACATAATCAACATGGGACCTATGGGGTCCATGAGGGTCTGGGGCCCAGCTGGTAATCCAGCCCTTTAAATCAAGTCAAGCTATATTGCCAGTCCACAATATGTATAGGAAATACAGAGGAGTGAAATTTCTTTGTGTGTGCACAATAAATACAGGATAAAAATCTAAAATATACATAAATACAAAAATGTACACATTAAGGTATGTACCATTATATGCAAGATGTAAACATAGGTTTAGTTTGGCACTACTATAAACTTGATTAAGGGTATTGGGGTTGTGGGTTTAAATTATCTCATAATTTGTCCATGTCTACAGGTCATTACTTGGTATTGACTTGAACATTTATAACCTCCTCCAAAAACATAATCACAAATTGTGCCTTTAACTAGAAATGTACTTTAATTCATTTAATTGAATGTATGTTTAACCGTTACATACTGTTCATATTCTGACTCTTTCAGTATCTCCTCCTGATTATAGTCTTTATAGCAATTGAATGACCCACAAATCTATGCTTTATACATAAATGCTTTATCGATCTTTAATAAGGAGGTGATAAATCCCTAATGAAGCCTTGAGAGCAGAGAGAGTGATTATTTTGTGTCTATGGAGAAAAAGCATTTACAGTCACGCTATGGTATGATGTTGTGTTACATAAAACAGAAAAAACAGGATTTCAATAAATGTTAATGAATGTGACAAATGCAACATCATTTAAAAAAAACAACCTAGATCACCCTCAAATAATATTATTTCCATGTTTGTATGTTCTGGGTCACTTTAGGACAAACATTTCAGGCTAAAAGAAGTGTTTTACAAATGTAAATATGGGTCAAGTTTGACTTGAACAGAAAGTAAGGATTAGGTTTGTTCTTACTTACTAATAAATGTGTTTGGGGTTACCATCAACCTTTTGCGGAACCAATGTGCAGGAACAAATTCCCAGGGAGCCATTTTTCATTCGTTCCTCTTGAAAAGCCAGCTGTCCAGCAAGCAATATTATTTTCCTAGGACGGCGAAGTCATGACCTGGCCTACTCTGCCTCTGATTGGCTTATTGTAATAGCCCTGACCAATCTCACTCCTCGTTCTTAAGCCTAACCAGAGCGGCAGTGAGAATTAGCCAATCAGAGGGCCCTGTAGGGCGGGCCAATACTTTACTGTACTAGGGGGAAAAATTGTCCAGCAGCAGTCTGTTTCAAGTTTTACTGTCGCTGTTTGTGTGTGTTTGATGAGGTGTGGTAGAAAGAGGAGATGTGGTCCTTTTTTGCCAGGGATCCTGTCAAAGACTTTGCTTATGAAATTCTACCAGACACCCAGGAGAAGTCTGGGATATGGACCTTACATCGGGGGAAGCGAAAGGTAAAATCCCGCCGCCGATGCTGCGCTAATGGTTAGCGATAGCTTGGAGGCCTGTAGCCGGTGTTTCGTCGTAACGAGTTACCGTGTTAACTGGTGACTCGAATTCGAATGCGTCGTGGTTGTCGTAGTGACGGCAGCGCGTAGGCGTCTTAGTAAGATACTTAAATTATCTTAAATTGAATGTTCAGTACAGTTTATATCCGTCCGATCCGTTTTGTCTGACAACAGGAAGTGTAGGTACTTATTATGTGGGGAAAATATAGATTAGCAGAGCAACTAGCGTCTCATGTAGAATTTGACACTATTATACAGGTGAATTGGTTAAATGTGGGCTACTTTCCGATTTGGGATAACGGCAAAAAATCCCATGATATGCTATATGTTTGTTTGCTACATTTTAAAAAGTGAATGCATCCTGCTTTGTGCAGTTTAACGTGACTTATCCCGACGCATCCTGCTAAGAGTCACCAGCTAACACGGTCACTCTTTAAACCGGAACACCGGCTAACGTTAGTGTCTACTCGCTATTTTGATTTAGCCTCTATGCATACGATGTCCGGTGTTATGCCGGGGTGATTATTCATCAGCCGTGTCTGTATGTTTCTTGTCTATATTGCTGATTCATTGTCAGTGCTGATTTGAGTCGTGTGGTTGGTTTATGTGACGCTATTCTCCGTTTTTGCTAACGAAGTGAGCTCAGGCTTTGTTTACTCCGGGAGACAGACACGTATTTCTCGCCACGTCACCTCGTTTTAGCCGAGTTAACAACTGCAATTGAAACCAATTACACTTTAATGCCTTGTCGCTTTAATAAAGCTTTCGTCTCCCACCACTGACGGCTACTAACAAAACTGACTGTCCTCATCAATGTCGCTGAGAGGCTCAATCATCGTCATCATCACTGCAGGGATCAATAATTACAGCCAAGCACCTGTTTCCTGTTTTCATCACCCTGAATCATATTAATTTTATTTCTTTAACTTTTTCCTCACCTCACACCCCTAACCTAGACCTATAAGCAGGGGATTTTTCGGGGGTTCAACAACAGCAATATATGCCACATACAAGTGGTACACATCACCTGAGAGCTAGGAAGCTGAAAGACTCATTTGAGATGCAGTTCAGTACTGTGGGTCAAGTCTTTCTAATCATAAATCTGTAATAAACATTGTGTTATAAAGGCTTAGAACATTATGATGGAGGTAATTGTTGGAGGTCATAAGTTGTTTCAGTAATTGTTTGGTTAATACCATTTGAATTGACAAAAATCCCTCCAAAATACCACACAAAGACACCCAGACCTCGAGGAACATCAAAGAAAATTCATGCTGTGATTTCATATCAAAATCTTTTGACAATTGGAGATTTCTGTAAGAAATGCATTTTCTGATGATTGGATGGTGAGCAATCATGTTCTAGAAATTGAAAACCTTGTATTGCCAATATATCTAGGGAAGCCACATATCCTCTGAATACCCCAGGTTGATAGTTTTTGGTTGTAAAGTTTCATATGCTTGACCATCCTAGATGTCACAATAGGTTATTTTGTACAGTGAGATCAAGTTTCAAAACTGGTGTCACTACAGTGAAATGGCTACTGTGGGGATTAACATCAACACACATTAATACAACTGAATCTACAAGAGTCTAATTTTTCCAGTCATACCCAATTTATGCAATCACAAGGATCTGGGACCCCAGTATGCAGAAATATTCAAATACAAGTGAAAATAACACATTAATACTGCATGGGATTAACATTAGGAGACTTGTGAGTGTACCCATTTTCATTTAGATAAAAATCTTAATCATCAGCAGAGCCACCTCCATCATCATGGACCCACTCCACCCCTCCCACCATATCATATGCCATCAGGGAGAAGATACAGAAGCATCAGCTTCAAAACCAGTAGGAAGCTGAACAGCTTCTTTCCCCAGGCCGTAAGGCTTATTAACTGTCTGTCCCCCCTCCCCATATACACAACCACACACACTCTAATCCTTGACAGCTAGTCACCTGTCAAGTCAAGAGACTGAACGCACTACCTGCACTTCGTGAGAATGGACTATTGTGATTTTCTTTTTATTGATTTTATTCCTATTTATTATTATTATTAGGATGTTTATTATTCTATTGATGTTTTATCTGCACTGGGGTCACTGATGAGAATCAGAATTTCATTTTCTTGTGTATGCAAAGGCACAGTGAAAATGACAATGAACTTGAACTTGAAGTGAGAAGTCAACAGACCCCTTTGGTAAATGACCATGCCAGTTTTTCCCTCGCCAAAATGTAGTATAACTTTGGAGTGTTATTTATCCCCCTTCCCCTCTATAACTTTAATTATAAACGTTTAATATAAGTTTGACTCATGTCACCCCAACCTGTGTCCTCAGACCAGTGGAGAGCCGGTGTCTGTCTTCCTGTACGAGATAGCTCAGGGAACAGAGCAGCAGACCCAGCTAGCCAAGGCTGCCTTCAAGCGTATGAAGACCCTTCGACACCCTAACATCCTGGCTTATGTTGATGGATTGGAGGTATGTGTGTATTTGTGTGTGTCAGTGATTTTTCACCCACTGTCATTGTTTAGAGGAAATGTTGTTCGGCCTGCTTAGAGGCATGTTGCTTGTGTCATGGTGCCAAATTGTCATGTAACTATCAGTTAATGAAGTGTCTCATCTGTTCTTCTCTGCATGTTTGCATTCAGATAGAGGTGAGTGTGAATATGGCGGTAGTGATAGTGAGTCCTTTTCCCATTTGTTTGCTCATCAAGATTTTAAAATATCTCCACTAATAGTTCACCTATGTTGTACCATTAGTACCATTAGTATACTACTATCCATAAACTGGTGCGTCTGACAGGATAAAAGAATGAAACATATCAAGGTAAACAAGACTAGCAAAGCCCTTCTCATCCATCCATTGTTTCCCTCCTTATCCTTGTTAGTTAATTGGACTGTTTATGTATGCTTCTGAAGATTGAAATTGAGCAGCAGCTGGGAAGTTGTAGAACTCCTTCATTTACTATGATTTCCATCTTAAAGTCCTATTTAAATGTGATTGTGTGTACAAGGCTGAGCTGTGTTTGCTAAGATAAGCCTTTATTGTCATTGCACATTGCACAATCATACCAAGTATAATAGTACAACGAAATTGGACTACTGTCCCCTCCGGTGCAAACAAGCAAGTTCAATCAATCACATATAAATTAAAATAAATACAAAAGTAGCAGAGCATAAAAGTGCAATAGAGATGAGTCATGTCAGATGTTTGCATTTAGTATTGTTATTGCCCTGTTAAAAACACTGTCTCTCAGTCTGTCAGTCTTCACTCTCTGTAGTTGAGTAGATTTAGGTATTAATTGCATTCTTACATTGTTATATTGTCCTTTTTTAAGATTGTTTTTTGGCATTTTGCATTTATTTTAGTTAGTAGAGAAAGACAGGACACATGGGGAGAGAGAGGAATATGACATACAACAAGGGTCCCCCAGCCAGAGACTGAACCATGGGCGCTGTTGTTATGTGATATGCACCTTAATCATTAGGCCAACAAGGCATTCCCATATAATGTCTTTTAATAGAAATCTGCACAATAATGTTGACAATAATGATCAAGAATACATCAGATTACTGTGTTTACCCTCTTTATTTTACCGTGTAGTACATTATGATGACCAGAAACCTAAAAATGTAAATCTTAGCTACAGTTGTTATTTAGCCCTCTAGTTGTGTATTTTTAAAGAGTAGCTTGAACAACAAAACTGCCATTAATCAAAGTTCATCTTGCTTGTTGCAGACAGAGAAGAGCCTGTACCTGGTTACGGAGCAGGTTACTCCCCTGGCTGTTCACCTGAAGGCCCAGGCAGAGAAAGGGGGATCTGGCGAACTGGAGGTCTCCTGGGGACTGCACCAGATTCTGGTGAGATTTTGGTTTCAGAGGAGCCATTGTTCAGCGTTTTCTGTCAGCGGTCCTCTGTAAACTCTCTTTTCTCTCCTTCTGCAGAAAGCTCTGAGTTTCCTGGTCAATGACTGCCACCTGCTCCACAACAACTTGGGTGTTTGGGCTGTTTTTGTGGATCGAGCTGGAGAGTGGAAGCTTGGGGCACTTGACCATGTGGTCCCTGAGCAGGGTGACCCAAGTGGGGTGTCGCTTCCTGCCCCTAAAGCAGTTTACCCAGACATGGAAAAATATGACCCACCAGAGATGCCCAACAGCAGTGGAGAGAAATGGTGAGAGTTTAGAGGAAGTTTATAACAGTGTTATTACAGACAATAAAGATACATAAATACAATTTTGATATATTGATCCTGTTGTGTTGTTATTATTTATTCTATTTTTCTGAAGAAAAGTGTGTGTTTGAACTGTTTATGATTGTTGTAGGGCAGGGGAGGTGTGGCGGCTAGGCTGCCTGATCTGGGAGGTGTTCAATGGGCCACTCCCTCGCACTTCCTCCCTTCGCTCATTGGGAAAGGTACGTCACCTCAACAGTTTCCTTTGTGTAATTTACTGCACATCACTGATTCATTATGAGAAACTGCTAGTGTTCAATATCTGCTAAAAATATCCTATTATTGTTATTATTATTATTATTATTTTGCAATCTAGACTTAATGTTTCAGTAGAGATCTCTGAGAAGCTCAATTCTCACCTTCAGGGTAGGCAATATAAACACACATATACAGCCCATTTTAGCATTTCATAAACAGGGAAAATGCTGAATATGTATTTAGAGTTTTGCATCATAAATGTTTGCCAAAGCTTTCTACATTCCCTTCATCTGTACCACTTTGAGGCTGACTTTCACAGTGGTTTCAGAAACATCTCACATAAATCTTTATGAAATGGATAATAATATGCAGTCAGGTGCTTCTTTGAGTGTTGTAGCTCACAGTGTGGTATGTTGTCCTCTCTGTACCCACAGATCCCCAAAGCCCTGGTCCCTCACTACTGCGAACTGGTGGGCGCGAACCCCCGCGCTCGTCCCAGCCCAGCCCGGTTCCTCCAGAACTGCAGAGCCTCCGGAGGATTCCTCAGCAACAGTTTTGTGGAGAGCAACCTTTTTCTGGAGGAGATCCAGGTCCATAGACTCGCATAAAGACCTATTTATTCACAACAGTGATTATCACTAATGGTTATCCACTACCTGAAGTATCAAGATAGAAACTATTCTGCCAGGAAGATTGTTTAATTTGGAGAATCAATCACTAAAACAATTATTTAGTTCATTTGTTTCTTAGAAAATTCATTCATTCCATTGTGAAAATTAAGTTTTATGGTAAGAGTGAATTAAAATGTAATAGTACATGTTTCTCAGAGCCCAAATTTCTCAGTCATAGAGCAGCTTTATATTCATATAATGCTTTAATTCAGTGCATTGTACACATTTCATCCTGGACAACTTTTCAGACCCACAGATCCTCTCTTGCTTTAATCCCTGGTTTCTCTTTAAAATGATCCTCTTCAGATCAAGGAGCCAGCTGAGAAGCAGCAGTTCTTCCAGGATTTGAGTGACAATCTGGACTCTTTTCCTGAAGACTTCTGTAAACACAAAGTCCTGCCTCAACTGCTCACTGCCTTTGAGTTTGGCAATGCAGGCGCCGTAGTCCTCACCCCCCTCTTCAAGGTAAATCCCAAGACACTTTCACACACTTATTTAAATCTTAGAGTATATAACACATCAGCTTCAGGCAAACAAAGTCAAATATTATACTGGTATTCATATCCAAGTGCTTCATTTAATTTCAGTACACATTTGGAAGTCTCTGCTCAGCTCTTTTTAAAAATCTCACCTCACTCTGTCTGCTAGGTGGGGAAGTTTCTGTCAGCAGAAGAATATCAACAGAAGATTATCCCAGTTATCGTGAAGATGTTTTCCTCCACAGACCGAGCCATGAGGATACGACTGCTGCAGCAGGTACGTAACTCACTACAGGCCTGTTTCACTAGTACTTGTGGAGAGAGTTTCCGTCTTCCGCGCAGGAGTTTGATTTGTACCCTATGACAAAATGACTGGAAAACTGGAAAGCTGACTCATGTAGCTTTGAACAAATGTTTCAGACATTTGGAAATATTGTCCATTTTATATACATGTCATAGAAATTAGGTCTGAATAAGATATTTTGGGTTTTTTTATAGTCTGCTACAGGATAAGAGATTTACTGAATCTAA
Source organism: Scomber scombrus (assembly GCF_963691925.1). Classification (NCBI taxonomy): domain Eukaryota; kingdom Metazoa; phylum Chordata; class Actinopteri; order Scombriformes; family Scombridae; genus Scomber; species Scomber scombrus. The sequence continues at coordinate 14,974,966 of NC_084978.1, forward strand.
CATCATTTCTCAACATTTCTGTCTTCAGATGGAGCAGTTTATTCAGTATCTGAACGAGGCAGCAGTCAATTCACAGATTTTCCCTCACGTTGTTCACGGCTTCACAGACACCAACCCTGCCATCAGAGAACAGACTGTCAAGGTATTTGCATACTCAAACCACAAGCCGGAAGGAAGTTAGCACACATGACTTCTATTCTGTATGTTGTTAACCTGCTGTAGCCGTCACTCTTCTTTCTCTCCACCTCCAGTCTATGTTGCTGCTGGCTCCCAAACTGAATGAGACCAACCTGAACCAGGAGCTGATGCGGCACTTTGCCAGGCTGCAGGCCAGAGATGAACAAGGCCCAATCCGCTGCAACACCACCGTCTGCCTGGGCAAGATCGCCTCCTACCTCAACGCCGGGGTAAACCACTAATATGTAGTGCAGATGTTTTCCAACCACCTTGCCGTAGAACTCCACCTACAGTAGTTTACTTCCTTTTAAAAAATGTATCTCTTTTTTTTTCACAGACGCGACAGCGTGTTCTGATTTCTGCCTTCTCACGAGCCACTAAAGACCCCTTCCCAGCTTCACGCTCCGCTGGCGTTCTGGGATTCGCCGCCACGCACAACTACTACAGTATAACAGAGATCGCTGCCCGAATCTTGCCCACGCTCTGTGCCATTACCGTTGACCCTGATAAGAGCGTCAGGGACCAGGTACACATGACTTTAGGGATTTTTTGTTAGTATTGTCTCTTTGCTGTTCAGATAAGAAAACATCTGCACATTGGTATTGTAAGTAAATTCAAAAGTATTTTATTAGCCATCAAATGTTATAGAAATCTTTTGACTTACTGATTTCATGATTTTCTGCTTTTTTAAAATGTATTATTTCATTTATTGTTTTTTTTTGTTACTGTTGCCCTTGTTAGATAAATAAAACAAAGGCTGGATTGAAGCGAATGGTGAATTACAGTTATAATTGCAGTGATACGAGTACTCTCCCCAGCTGAATTACAGTTATGATTGCAGTGATATGAGTACTCTCCCCAGCAGTAACATGAGATGTAAACACTGCATGATACACATCTGCTACCTTGTCTGTTTTGAATTGCAGAACAACATGGCCAGGAGGAAAACAATTTTAGTTCTGCAAACCTTTATTGATTCCTTTCACAGAGACACAAACAACAGGTGTAACAGTCACACAGCAGAATAAGGGAGCACAGCGAACCCTCGCCTCTACAACAGCATTTATTACAAGATAAATAAAAGACGAGGAAATGTAGTCAAGTTAAATTATTTAAGGACAACATAATGGCAGATTGTTGGTGCAAAAAGAGAACATCTTTAATCACAGTTTCAGCAAAATGTCAATTTGTTAACTAAGCACATTAAGTGGATCGTTGCTGACTCATGACCCCAAACAGCTTGGCAAACACTGCTTTGCTTGTTTAATGTAAACACTGGCTAAATAATTCATCTTTGTATTTAGATGTTTAACCACTGTATAAAACATTTTCTGTTGCCATATAATTGAAAATTGCTGCTGGATTTCTACTCAGAATGTGCTATCCTACTCCTCTCTCTCTTTCAGGCGTTCAAAGCCATGAAGAGTTTCATCTCCAAGCTGGAGGCGGTGTCAGAAGATCCGACTAAGCTGGCTGAGATAGGTATGTAACGCACCTCACTGAGCCACAATTTGCTCTCTACATTCATGTCTCATTCAAGGAAAGCAGTGGTTGCTGTGACCTCTGAAATTAGATGTTTACATAACCAGCTCATGCTGAGGGCAAATGAAAACAACATGTCGTTCTGGTGCATGTAATTATACTGAGACACTGCAAATTATGGAGCAATTAAAATATAGACACTTTTGACCATTAACGTGTCATCAGAGTATAAATATTCTTTCTGATGCTCTTTATGATGAGGCAGTTTCATAAAAATCTATCAGTTTCACTGTATTTAACAAGTCACGGGCGATCTCTGCTGAGTGGAATTTCCTCACATGAAAGTCTCTCCTGTCTGTCCTGTAGAAAAGGATGTAGCGTCTTGTGCTCAGCCTGCAGGTGCCTCTTCCAGCTGGGCCGGCTGGGCTGTGACTGGCATGTCCTCGCTAACGTCTAAGCTGATCCGCAATGCTCCAGGGACAGAGGGAGGTCCAGCGGCTGAGGGTGACGAGCCCACCAATGCCACCAGCCCCACCGGTGCCACTGATGCAGCATCTGTACCTGGTAGGGATATATTGGATGTGCATGGACGTTATGCATCATCTACTGACATACATTTAGCCTGTTCATGCTGAATGGGTTCCACTAATGAAATTGTGTAATATCCAGTTACAATATTCATACTCGATATTCATGATATTCATTCAATCAGAGAGTCATTAGAGGAGAATATTTCCTGCTACTGAAGTCACTATAAAAAACAATATTGACAAAATTAAGACAAACAAAGGAGTCAGACCTTCTGCCACCTTGTCTTTAAGACATTATTATAGTCTGTGGAAACCTGCTAGTGAAGTACTTTTCAATGACATAAATACTTCATAAATAATGACTCAGGTTGTTTACAATAGAAAGACAGTGAGGAGAGCCTGGAGAAAAAAATGAGTAGACCGGCAGTACAACTGGGAGTACACAATAATGTGCTATATCTGTGTTTATTATTATATTATATCCTGTCTGTAACAATTGGTTCTGTTTGTTTTATTTTTTATCTCTTGTTCTTTCTTTCACAGATTCTGAGGATAAAACTCCACAAGACGCTCTGGATCACCAAGCTGAATCTAGTCGTGCCATTCAATCTCAGACTCTAGAAGTGACGGACAATGATGAGGAGCCAATAGGAGACCGCTGGGATGAAGAAGAAGATTGGGGAAGTTTAGAGGTAGGATTTTACCCCCCCTGAAAGAGAAAATTGCTAATTATTGTAGAGACGTGTACATTTATTTTAGATTATGATGCTTTTCCTATTAAGGATACAGAGAAAGCTCACACTGAGACGGATGACTGGAACACTGATTGGTCTGGAATGGCATCATCCAAGAAGAAGGCCAGTGACAGAGGAGTATGTGTCCTTTAGTTTGTCTTGTTCATCTCATGATATCACTAGATTGCAAACACTACTAATACTACTGTAAAAAATGTCTTGTTTTGTTATCATGTAGGTTGGCCGGTCGTCCTCCTCCATGGCGGTGAAAAAACAGAGCTCTGACTGGAGCAGCTCCGGATGGGATGCCGACGACAGCTGGTCCAATGAGAAAGAGGGCCAGTGTCAGAGCTCTGCGGGCGAGGAAGGCTGGGGCAACGACTGGGCAGATGAAGAGACGGACGCGGCCTCAGCAGACAAGACGCTCCCCTTGCCTGAGGGGGTGCGATTAGCCAGCGAGTACAACTGGGAAAGCAGCAGCACAACCAAAGGAGCCAGTCAGAACGACCTATTTGCCAGCGTGTCGCAGAGAAACACTGCTGCCACGGTGAGGAGGGAGGGAAGTGAATGTGAGACAAAACTGCTGAGATGATGATGCAACTTACACAGTCTGAATAATTATAATATTTAATTGTATAGCACCTTTCATACAAGAAATGCAGCTCAAACTGCTTTACAACAAAGGAAGTTACATACACCAAGTGTCTTACTTGAGAAGGACATAAAAAAAAAGCATTAAATAAGCATAAAAGCATAAAATAAAAGCATGTTAAAAAAAAACATTGACATAAGATAAGAATAACAAGTGAAAATGTAATACATAGAATGCACAAAAGACAACCACCTAAAATACTGCATTCTGTTAATGAGAATGTGAACTTTAGGCTATGAAAACATGAACATTAAATGAATTAAACAGGGGTGCTGACGTGTTTAATTGAGTTGTGTTGTGTTTTCTCTCTGTCAGGCTGCAGATGGATGGACCGCAGAGGCAACAGGAGACTGGGGCACTGAGGAGAGCTGGGAGTCAGTGGATGGAAGCCAGGGTGAGTCCATCAGCCTGTCTCCCCTGTCAGGAGCAAGGCTCTTTTTAATTGCTCAAAATGAGCACATTCCTTCAACGTTACATAATTTTCACCAGGACTTTTTTCTGTATGCTTACTTCTATTCAGGTATTCCCATTAGACAGCTGTGATGTATCGACTTTATGCCTTTTCATTGAAATGTCTTTCTTTTTGTGTTGACCAGGAGGTCTCAGCAAGGCCGAGCTGTCCAAGAAGAAACGGGAGGAGAGGAGGAAAGAGCTGGAGGCAAAGCGGGCAGAGCGCAAAGCTGCTAAAGGTCCTCTCAAACTGGGCGCACGCAAACTGGACTGATGGGGATGGAAGATCTGAGGGGGGCGGGGGGACGGAGAGGGAGGGGCACAGACTGCAGTGACTGAACCCGGACCAGTGGATGGAGGCTCGACATTCCATAAGTACAGGATCAGAGAGAAGTGTCGGCGGTGAGGAAGATACTGTGAACAGTCCCTGTTGGACATGATGAGGAGAGGAAAACACTGCTGATGCTTAAAAGACGACTTCCAGCTGTTTATCCTTAAGAAGCTCAGAGATGGGTGAAGAATCAAAAAGCAGCGATCGAGTTGAAAGAAAGGAAACGAGGGTAGAGACAAATAAGCGGAGAGACTTTCAGCACTGCTCACAGCAGAGACTCGAGTTGATTACCCCTCTGTTTGTTTTTTAAATACATAACTCACAAAGTGGCAGTTGTAAAGTAAATGTATATAAATGATGCATCTTGTCTTAAAATGACATGAAGAAAAGACACTTTTTTTAAAAATGGAAAAATATATATATCAGAATTTCAGAATCAAACATGTAGTATTAATATACTGAATGTTTTTCAGTACACACACATTCACTCACTCACACACACACACACACACACAGTGGATATGAATGTTTTAGTTCAGCTGTCACTAACTTGCAGACTTTAAATCAATCCATGCATGCACTTGTGTATTTGTGTGGCCTAACTAAAACTTTCATGGCCAGGAATTACAAATGTGTTGAGTTTACTTTCCACACACAACACTGTATGTTACTGTGCCGACCTGTCCTGAAAGGCCACACATTGGACTGGGTTCAGATCTGTAAATGTATAATGTGCACTCCTGACACACAGCGGAGCAGCTGGGACACAGACGGAAGTAAGAAAATTGAGGCTCGATTACTGATTTCAAGGGGAATTTGTGATTCTTTTGTCTTTATGAGGTATAGTGCTGCGGTAGAGGATTTGTGGAATCAAAGATTTATTTTTTAGTCTTTTGAAGGTCTCGTCATGCATTTGTACCTGTAAAGTCCTGCTCACTTAAACCCTTCATGGTCATTTAAGGAAGTGATATTTACCCATCAATAATTTTTCACGGTGCTGAGTGTGGTCGGGGTAAAGTTTATTTTACTCTTTTTATTTGTGCCTTTATTTATATTGCAGATCTGTTCTGTAAGATCACATCCACCAACTACAAGATTTAAGTTTCAAATGTAGTCCTCAAATCCAGATTCTGTTTTCATTGTCTGTCTGTGTTGGATATGGTACTGTTCAGTATGGTGTTATTTTCAATATGAAATGCTGTATAGATAAAGCAGCTGACACAATCAACAGCCACCTCCACTGGAACCATAAATGTCCTGGTTTGGGGTGGTCAGGTAAAGGAACTATGCTGCATTAACCCTGGTGGACGGAGGAAGACTGAATGAATCCAAATCATGTAGCATGTGAGCTATTCTAAAATAAAAACAACTAATATAAACTCATGTTTCTTCTCTGCATTGAAGGACCGTCTGTCTTAAGTGTCTCAAAATCAAATGTAATGCATGATCCAAATGTGTCAACAAGCCATTTGCCAGGTGAGCTGTTAAAGTGGCTCACTAACTTCATTTAGTTTCAAGTTTATTTTATTTATATAACACTTTAAAAAGCAAACAGACTTTGCACTGAAATGCTTCACAAAGACAGACAATATATATGCATATACAAGCATGAGAGGATCAAAATGAAAATAGAACACATTTTAAGCATACATTTAAAACCCAAAGAAATCAGATAAGAAATAAAACTCTTTAAATACAATTAAAAGCCAGAAAATAAAAGTGAGTCTATAGATGCATTTTAAAAGTGTCAACAGACTGCAGCGTTCTGGATAAATTGTAAGCGGGAAATGGTAGATCGAGGGATGCCATGGTTGAGTGGTGAGTAAGTGTATTTGGACTACTTACACATTCAGTCAGTCTGCTATTGTCTGCCAGGCTTTTTATTTCAGTTTAATTACACGGGATGTATTTCTCTTTAACATATGTTTCACCTCTTCATTAATTTCCATGAGCAGCTGTTGCTCACTTGGTGAGAAGTGCAGAGAGCGCACATTTATCTGAATTACTTAGACCTGGCTTGACCTAGCTGCATATCCTCATCCTGGATTGGCAAACGTGCAACGGATTAAACCAGGATGAATTGATGAGACTTTGTCCAGCCTCGCTTTTTCATTTATCCTGGATTTCTTAATTGTGCTTTTGTGCAACAGCCCTCAGACTGAACAAATAAGACACCAGGATTAATCAAGCCTGGCTGTTAGAATAGATCTCCATGGTAATGTATGTGCCCCTGCTTTTGTGCAACCGGTCCCGGGTAAATTCAGCCAGGATAAACGGGAAATCCCAGCTTAATCCGCTATCTAGGTTTTGTTCAACAGCCATCAGGAGTTCAGTCAGAGATGTTCAATCAGAGGCTTTAAAATTAAAAATAATTCAAAGGACTCAAGAGGAAAATTAATTCAAGGCTAAAACCAAACCAAGATCAGATGATTAAGAGAACTACACCATGTTGCTCCTGAAAGGAAGACAAAAATCATTACGATTTCCACAAATTCTTTATTCAAAACAATTACGAACAATTAAATGTTAGAGGAAGACATGGTGTTATAAATTCTACCAAAATGGTGTGCTCATTAGAGATATTTCATTAAAAAAACCTTGTTTCAGCTCTGGGCCCTCACTTCATCAAGGTTGTCATACATAAAATGGTACTGTATTTGTCTTTTCTGTAACAACAATTTCATTATGGCACTTTAATTTATTGTCTTCAATTTTCTGGTTGTATAGCTTATTAGGTATTGGTTGATTACAAAGACCATTTAGACTTTAATTCAAGCCACTATCAGTATCCTTTTTTTTTTTCTTCATCCAGACAAGTCTTTACAAACAAAACAAAATAATAAATCTCATATCCTTCACAATCCACAAAATATCTACAGTCATGAGAAAGATACATATTTATTCCAAAATGTCATATTAAAACAAACATATTTTATTTGGGCACCTTAATTAGTGGAAATAGTGTTTGTTGTGCTAATATGTGCTGTTTGTAGAAATTTTAAAAAGTCTGAAAAACACAGAGCCTTGATCCCAAACCAACTAGTCTTGCATTGTTATTCAAACTAAAGACGGCAAAGATTCTGGTAAAGTTGACTAGACGCAGTAAAAAATTAACCACATCACTCATAAATCACAGATGATCATGATAAGTGATTAGTTAGGCTTTGCTGGTGATCAGTTAATCAAGCTGGGCAGGTGACCCGGACGTCGATCACTGCGTATCCTCTTTTTCTTTTTTGCTGCCTCCAAACAGAGCTCCTGCCAGAGCCACGATGCCGAGACCCACCATTGCAGCCACGCCTGCGACCATGACTGTTTCTCCTGCCTTACGCACCTGCACACACACACACACACACACACACACACACACACACACACCTTTTAGTTAGAAAACAGGAAGGAGTCTTCTTCACATTCAAAACCCCATTAAAATCATCCATCCCAGGCAAATGTAGGACTAACTATACCATATTATTGATCTTATTTTAATACCATTCTTTTTTTTCTTGTCACAGGCAGACAGCAGAAATGTGAATTACATGGTGGGAGTAATTTGATAGGTTTTTATGTTTTTTTTATTTAACCTTCCCAGCATGAAACAGGTCACTATTATAATCAATTTTAACTGACATTTAACCTAAAAGAGGACATATTATGCTTTAAGTGGTTTTCTGTTATTAACATACTATTATGATGGGCTTCAACTAGCTAAGAAAGCTTCATTTGTGACAGTTTTTTCTACCTAGAGCTGACGTCGGCTGGTCGCACATGCCCATGAACAGATGACTGTTCTGTAGGGGTTTTTTTGCCGAGGTTGTGCTCATTTTTTCCACAGTGTTGTTTACATTGTCCACTCTTAAATTTCAGACTAGATTCCAACAAGAAAATCCTACTACTTTAGTTTGTTTCGTGGTTTAATTACGTGGCCCCTTGAGCTGGCCAATCTGGACAGGGTGAGCTCATCATTTTGGCTTCACTGCATTGGCTTCCCGTAAAATCTAGAATAGAATTTAAAATCCTTCTCCTCACTTTTAAAGCTCTAAATGGTCAGGCTCCATCATATCTTAAAGACCTACCAGAACACTGCGCTCCCAGCATACAGGCCTACTTGTGGTTCCTAGTATCTCTAAAAGTAGAATAGGAGGCAGAGGCTTCCTTTTTGATAAAGCTTATAATTAGGGCCGGCCAGGCTTGTCCTGGACCAGCTCCTAGTTTATGCTGCTATAGGCTTAGACTGCCGGGGGACTCCTACTCCCATGATGCACTGAGCTCCTCCTTCCTCTCTGTCTCTCTCTCTACCCATCCATCTATATCCATTAACATTCATGGGCGTTATACAAATAAAGATTGATTGATTGATTGATTGACTCATCGGAGGGGGACCTTAAAAGAGACACAAGCTAAAACAGCCTGTTTCAGACAGTGGCTGAACTGAGGAGCTGCATAAAGGGTCTCCCCTCTTTGGTTGCTACATTTCAACATGGGAATTATTTTCTCCTTCATATTGTTTCTGTTAATGCTGAGAGGACTCATGTCATTTTTTTCGCGGTAGCTTCTCTTCTCAAACTCATGAATTAAATTATACTGGTTACACTGAGTCTGAATTAGGTGCTTTTTTCTTCTTCACCTCTTTACCGTAAACGTCTCTTTGAATGCTGCTGTTGTTTGTCAAAAATCAACATATTTCCACTTTTATCCACATGACTTGCACTAATGTGTATCATGCTACAGCAATAACTCAGCACATTAATATCACTGAGTACACAGTGTATTCTCAGCAACTAGTATATTCTAGTTATGGTTATATCTGTAGTCTCTATCTTATTTTTATTTATTCTATTGTGTTTATATTTGAGTTAATGTAATTGTATTTGTTTCTTTTGTCTACATCATTGTTTTTGTGTTTTGTGACCCACATTAAGTGGCTGCTGTCCGATAAGTGATAATTCTGCTTTGTGTTTAATATTGAGCACATAGTGGGTAGTTGTGGTGTAGTGGAGTGGAGTGCATTATATGGAAAAGTGTTCCTAATATTTTTCCACTTCATGTATGTTAATGGAGTGAACAAAATATTAGGAATATTTTTATAAAAGATTCATAAACGTAAAAGTTACAGCAGAGCTATAGTATTAGATTGCATTAGAGTGTTCCTAATAAAGTTAGTCTATTTCCACTAACCTGCCGGGACTCTGCCTTGCCGTAGCGCAGCTCGTTGGCAAAGTGCTCACAGTTTCCCCTGATGACGCAATACGGCAGCTCCCGGCCCACAAGCGCACGAGCCTCCCTCACAATGATGTTGATCTCGCGGGGCTGGTATTTCTTGTCTAGGCTGTTGTTAATTTCCCAGTGATGTGTTCCTACCACGTCCCACAGCTCCTCTTTCTTCACCACAGCCTTCTCACTGAGGACAGACATCACACTGCTGGAGCCTGCACCCGGGACCTCAGCTAAGGACCGATGTATGACAGAAAGAGAGAAACAGACACAATTTGTACAGGACTTCTACATCAGACATTGTTTTTTATGGTTTATGAATAATGGATCAGTTTAATCAAACAAACAGTCTAAGTTGGTAATCTGGACAGAAAAACTGCATGTGACACTGAATGTGGTCTGTCAGATAAGGGTGCTTTGTGCTCCAGACTGGGGCTGGTCAGTATTTGGGTACAGCACTGCAGACAGCTCTATGTGTGTGAGTGTGAGTGTGTGTGTGTGTGTGTGTGTGTGTGTTTGTGTGTGTGTGTGTGTGTGTGTGTGTGTGTGTGTGTGTGTGTGTGTGTGTGTGTGTGTGTGTGTGTGTGTGTGTGTGTGTGTGTGTGTGTGTGTGTGTGTGTGTGTGTGGTGTGGAGCGGACTCACATGGTGGTGCCAAGTGAACAACAAAGCCATCTCCAATATACACAGCCCAGTGCTGATAGGTACCACGAAAGATCTCAATCAAATCCCCAGGCTCCGGCTTCTCGTCATACTTGGATCAGAAGACAGAAAAAAAATGTCACTTTGCAACAGACAGTTTGTTAATAAACTGCAGGACATTTGACCTCAATTGACTCTCTGAGACAATCTAGGTTAAAGATTAGACAAGTAACTGATATTAAGATACAATAGGCTCTAGATACAATAGTACCTTGGTCACATGCTGCAGAAATGCACAATGACACATCATTTATATAATAAAACACCATAATGGCACAAGAAGGACAATATACTGTAATATACTGATTTAGTGATGATCTTACCAGCGTTGGGGCCATGTCAGTGTGTCTTTTGTTTCGTTTCTTGCTTGATGTTCCAAATGAGTTTCAGAACCTACTGGAACAAAACATGTGACACTTCATTTCACCCAGCCCTATACACAAATATAAATTGACTGAGGCTGTTTATTTAGGTTAATTTCCCCAATTTTTAATATGCTATCAACCTGCCAGGGACTGCAGATGAAAATTAGTCTGCATGGCTCAATCTGGCACATTTAACATGATGGACTCAAGTGCTCATATTAATTAATGCACATTGATCCCTTTTAAAATGAAATTAACATAAACATAAATATGGGTTGGCAAAAAAAAAAAAAAAAGCTTTCACTTTGCTTATCAGTATTTTAATCATGCTCTTGATTTTCTGTGTAAGCTCAAAACCTTGTAGGCTATCTATTAATAAAGCACAAAAAGAATATAGTTTTCTCATTCATGTGTTATATCTGTGCGATTCATGTTTATTAAAGTTTATTATTAAAGTAAATTACCTTTCACCTACAAACAACCGAAGGGTGTGCCGTAGATTGTCAGCTAACCATAACAACAACACTACTAACAATTTCACATAATTTTGACGTGGTGGAACATTACATTCCTCTAAAATGGGTGTGTTTTTTCAGTTCAGTACGAAATAAATTCACAGTTTTAGCAAATATCAGCCACTAAAAGCAGTACAAACATCAAGGTAGCCGCAGCAGGCTGGATATTGTTAGCTTCAACTGACCAGACCACTGACGTTACATCATCTAAAAATAAACACTGTAGCATCGCAAAAAACAACTCCACTGATATTTCATTTAGTGTCTATAAATAGTTCACTAATTCTCCTCCTTACCTTAGCGTTAACTCGGATGTCCACAGCTTGTTTTAACACCAGAGACGCCAGCAAAGATGCCGACACCAAAGCTCAGCTGTGAGCCGACAGCTGATTGTTGGTCAGGTCTTAGATGGTAACTATAGATATGCGTAACTGTCGCGAGATTTATACGCGTTGCTCCTTTATTGTTTTTCATTTTATAAAATAATTATGTTTTATGGTGTGACATCACTGTGGTAAACGTCTGGTTAGGTTCAGCAGTTGTGAAAACAGTTGGTGAGGGTAGATTATGGTATAGGTTAAAATGACTACTCTCGCGAGATCTTTCGCATATCTGGGGATAGCATTTAGACAGACAACAGATCTCAAGGTTCAACTACAGCCCCAGGCCTTCAGAATAAAGGTAAAGACCTTGTGTTCATTTGAATTGAATTGAATTGGTCTTTATTGTCATTGCACTGAGGTCAATAAAACGAAATTTAAAACAGCTCCATCCTCCATCACTCACACACACATCTCACACTTAAATAAAAGAAAAATAGATGAAATATATACACATATAAGTACATACACACACACATACCCATGCACACATACATACATAAAAAGTCATCAATAATTTACTTCCTCTGATTAAAGTTATTTATTATTAAGTAGGCCTAAATATTATCGTTCACTAATACTCAACTAAAACATGTGGGAAACATTTTAGTTAAGTGAAATAAAAATAAAAACTGATGTGATATTGTGAACTTAAAAAACAAACTGAAATAAAATAAGAATATAGAAGAAACTGTCTTTAGTTTTAGCCTCTTAGGTCAAGTGTCTTAACACACAGCAGGCATGAGGAGATACAGTACTACCATATTACCATATTATAGGTTAATACAAAAACTAGCGCTGAAACTAATAAAAACTAAGTAGTTAATTATTAGTTTGAACGATAAAAAAACAAATTGAAATGAGTAAACCCATTCTAGAGAATAACTCAAACTAAAGCCTGAATTAAAAACAATAATAAATTATAAAAAATTAAATAAAAACGAAAACTAATGAAACATACAAAACTACAACAACTCTGCTTCTGAGATATTCTGTAAGCTCATAGATCAATTGGAGAGTGGCCATAAAGCACAGAATGATATTGATCACTATTTTGTCCATTCATTGACTTTATGTATAAGGAGATGGATAAATATTGTGCAGTAAAAAGGGTTGTAGTAGACAAACTTTAAGTATAAAACAACCATATCAGAATGGTGAATATAATAAGTAATTAGGGCCCGAGCACTGACAAGTCAGTGAGGGACCTATTGCTTTTGCCAAGATTCTTATTATTAGGGCCCGAGCACTGACAAGTCAGTGAGGGACCTATTGCTTTTGCCAAGATTCTTATTATTAGGGCCCGAGCACTGACAAGTCAGTGAGGGACCTATTGCTTTTGCCAAAATTATTGGTGGCCTGATTTGGCCTAGCTCAGAGGACAGCTAGGCCTAGCTGTGGCTCAGAGGACAGCTAGGCCTAGCTGTCGCTCAGAGGACAGCTAGGCCTTTTCTCGTGACTAAAATCTGAATTAAAAGACACATAAAGCCAAACAGTTTGTTAGTTTGGTAAAGATAAGACAAAGCCGGCTCATACTTAAATCATACAGCACGATGTGTTTCAGGAAGTTGTTTTTTAATCTGGTTTTAAAAACTTTTGTCCCTGCGTGAAGTTTGCGATCTACAGGTTATGATTCTGCTGCTTCAATGAGCACAAATGGGGAAAAAAACCCAGTACTTTCTGTGTTGTTGACAGTCACAGATGGCCATGTAAAAGGATGGCATTACATAAGTTGAAACTTGATCAACTTGGAAGTTCTTTTGCTTCAAAAAGCCACATAAAAATTCAGGAACGTTCTGATACATAATTGAGAAGTGGGAGTTGTAAGAAGTCAGTATTTTTTACAGATTCCCTGCAAAATACTGTCTTTTTAAAAAAATGTTTAACCCTCACATACTAATCATATTCAAACTCTCCACAGCATCTCTTCATAATTAGTCTCAGTATAAAATGTATGCACAACAAATCATCCATGAATACCTAATCAAGGCAAGGCATGGCAAGGAGAAACATAATTTACTATCAGACTATATGATGGTCCAATTCTACACAATAAGGGGGAACATGAGGAGTTATTAATTATTAATTAGTTTTTAATAAATATTGGTCAAACACTCAGCTGCTTTTCCTATGGGATCAAACTAGGGCCATAAAGATTGTGTACCTGTAGAAATAATTTGTGCGTCTGTAAAAAAGTTTTATACCTGTAGAAATAATTTGTGCCTGTGCAAGCATTTCTTCGACAGACAATCAAATGTCCTACCTTCCACGTGCGACATTGAAGTTAAAGACACAACACTCAGGGCCTCAGCTGTTGCAGCTGCTTTTATCTGGCTGACAAAAGGTGTTTTCTCTTTGTCTCTGACTCTCTCTCTCTCTCTGTATGTGTGCGTGTTTGTGTTACCTGTGTGTTTATGCACATTAATATGTCGCATTTCTTTGCTTTTTTGTACTCATCATGTGTGTCTGTGTGTGTACATATGAGTGTCTGTGCATGTTTCCATGCACACATTGATGTGCATGTGTGTCGCAATGTTTAATTTTTCACTATGTATGTGTATGTGTGTGTGTGTGTGTGTGTGTGTGTGTGTGTGTGTGTGTGTGTGTGTGTGTGTGTATTGCAGCTCAGGCCTCCTACGGTAATAGGCCAGTTCCACACCTTGTTCTTTGGCTCGGTGCGGATGTTCTTTCTGGGCGTCCTTGGCTTCGCTGTCTATAGGAATGAGGCCCTGCACTTCAGCTGCGACCCTGATCGCAGGGAGCTCAATCTCTACTGCTACAACCAGTTCAGACCCATAACACCTCAGGTATGACTAAACTAAAAGGTACCACAAATTGACATGGAGTCGTAGTCTACTGGTAGACCCATTTCGGTACTCTAATATTACAAAATGTATAGCACTGAGGTAAGCCTTCAGTGGTAGTATCAGCAGATATTAGATAATTTCACATAATGTACATCTGTCTCTGCACATATGTCGGCTGATAAGTAGCAAAAGAAACTGTAAGGAAATGACAAAGATATGTTTTAGGTAATTTAAAAAAATAGTGCCATCACCTAATTTGTCCACGAGAGAGCACTGACAAGTATAAAAGGCCCACAGCGGACCAATATTGGTCACAAATCTTTAAAGAAAAAATGTTTAATGATATTGGTGCTTGTTAAAAATATTGACAGATACATATTAATTTTTTAAATAGTTAAATTTAGCTTGTACATTCCTTACATATTGTATGAGGCAGCTGGATTTGCGAGATCACAACATGAGCTCACGTGAAAATCCATCCTGTCAGGCTTCAAGTTACACAATTATGTCCGAACTACCAGTGGTTCAATCAAATCAGTGTCACGCATGCAGCTGCCCCTCAAGGTAACACAGAGATAAACAGATGGTTAATTCACCTGCCAAGTATTTTTTAGTGCCAGCACCTTTTCAAACAGTTTCCATGGGCGACTTTTTAGATGGTTCTGTGTAACCAACCATCTGGCATGTAAGGTTACAAAAACATTTGCAAAGTCAGAAAACAGAAAACTTTCAAAGGTGGTAATCAGCATGATGTGTTTTCCAAATTAGTAGAAAATCCAATTTAGGAGAGATAAAACATTGTAGCAATCATTAAATTCCACTGGGTTCCTGCCAGCCTCAGTTACAAAAGACCATACCATATTTTATTTTTCTTGTTGTCTTCCATTTTATATATCCTGTAATCTCTTTCCACAGGCTTTTCTCATTTTCCACCTTGCCTCCTTTCTCCAGGTCTTCTGGGAGTTACAACTGGTAACAGTGCTCGTTCACGTTCTTATGCCGCCACTTCAAGCGCATTTTTGGTGGCCTGAACATACATGAAAACTCACCAAATTGGACACACTCGTCAAGACTCACGAATATTATTTTTTGGTATAAGCGCAACCTTTTCAGTGCCAAGATGACTCTACAGCGCCCCCTAGAACATTAAAAGTTGAAGCCCCGCCATGAGTGAAATTTAGGATTCATATATATCATGACCAGACGCACAAAAAAGCCTCTTGGACCCATACCGTAACTCCAACAGGAAGTCGGCCGTGTTGGATCACAGGTGCATTTTTCCGCCATTATCCCCATTTTCAGGCCTCGTACTTTAAAAAACTCTTCCTACAGTTTTGACTCCAGAGACTTCAGATACGAACTGTATCATCCTCAGACCTTGATGATGTAAACTTTACGACAGATTTTACCTACGTTATACCAGATGGGCGTGGCAGTCGTTTGTTTGTATAAACAAACAACTCCTTATAACTCCTCCATACATTGTCGGATGTTTATACATGTGAAATGTCACACTTGGTGACGCCGTTTCAATTTCAACATCATTGGGGGTGGGTGTGGCAAGGGGTCTCCATAGCGCCCCCTAACAGCAGGTCATGTGACCACAAACTTTGTCTGATCTTAGTGAAATTTACAGGACTCATAGCACTCATGGGTAAACCCCCAAATTATTTTTTTCAAAATTTTCACTCTAACAGGAAGTGAGTTATTGTGCATTTCCTGCGTCAATTTTCCGTTTTTTCCCACATAGTTTAGACGACTTTCCCGTCTTCACAGAATCACCAAATTGCCCACATAGGTTCACACTCAGGAGCACTTTCATTTGAGACCATAATTGCCCCTGGGCGTGGCACAACAGCTCAATAGCGCCCCCTAATTCCTTTATCCATTTTGTACATTTTACCAAACTCCTACACTCACCAAATTGTACACATACTTCAACAGTCACACAGATTGACTACTGACAAAGGCTGTGTCTCAATTCAGGGGCTGCATCCTTGTAAGGACGCGGCCTCGCGGTCTTCGAAGACCGCGTGCTACTGAGGAACCCCAGAAGGATGCATAAACCGTTGTGAAATGGGACGGTCTAGCCTTCGAAGCATTTCCTGGTTGCGTCACCAGCTGCGTCACCAGCTGTTCCCTTCCATAAGACGGGAAAGGCACACACAGAAGAAAAAACACACAGAAGTATAAGACAAACAGAAGAAAGAAGAAAAAAACATAAGAATAAGACAAACAGAAGAAAGAAGAGGTGGTGGTGGTGGTGGTTGGAGATGTTACATATTTTATTATTTTTTAGTTATAGTATCATATAATTTCATTATTATAACAAATATTTCAAATACTACTCATGTTATTTAAAAAAAAAAGAAAAAAAAAGAAAAGAAAAGGAAACGGATATTTATCATTGCCACCTAGTGGATGATGCGCAAAGCAACACTGCTTGACCCAAGATACTGAGGGGACCACATGAAGCCACCTGAGCTAAGTGTTATAAAAGCAGAACTGGTAGCGGAGATGACGGCGGCAGCAGAAGCAACACGTGAATGTCTTTTGCACAGCACATTTTTGAGTGTTTAATTAATTATTAATCTAAATGATTTTGAATTTTATTGTTTTTAGTATAATTTGTTTCGTTCGTTTAAGACCTTGGTCAATATAATTTTATCTTGCTCAGCCTATTACATTATTTTTTATTTTATTAATTTGTTATTATTATTATTTTTTTTATTATTGTAAATCATTTGGAATTTTAGTAGTGTTGTATTTAATAATACATATTTTGTTAATAGTTTGTTCATAATTGTACATAATTTTCTGGAAGTCGGCCATCCAGGCAAAAATGCTAAATCTTGATGATTTTTTGGCCCTTCACTCACATTCCTTTGTGCTGAGAAGTCACCCAGACTCATTTGTGGTCTTAGTTTGCCATCTAGTGGAGACATTAACCGCATCACACAATGTTCAATTAAAGGCACAGGAGCAAAGATATCTACATGCCAGTTTTGACAGCCCTGCCACTGCCGCACGCACCAACGTGCACGTACGGCGCGCGTTACAGTTGGGGGGAAAACTGGGGGGTGCGAGGGCCCTTCGACACTGCTTGCAGTTTTAATTATTGATTTATTCTTGTTATGACAAAGTCAGAACTAAACATGGAGAGGCAGTGTTCAGTTTTTATGTTTCACATATGAACAAACTTCCAGAAACTGCACATTTACTACAACTCTCTTTTAAATCAAGACTAAAGACTTCTCTCTTTGCCTTTGATTAAATCAGATTTGAGGCTTTTGATCAATATCTTACACTGCACTGTAACTTTTACTCTCCTACTTTATATGTTTTATTATATTTTAACTTATTTTTAAATGACTTTTTGTGTTTCCATATGTCACATTTTGTTTTGATGCCTTTTAAGTTTTATTTAAAGCACAAATTGCACAAATTGCTGTGTCTTCGAAATGTGCCATACAAATAAACCTGTTTTGCCTGAGTGTAAGTGTTAAGGATGAGGTTCTCTTCCAGTTAGAACATTAACAATTCAATAATCCACAGATGTTTCAGAGGGAAATAAATAAACTGGGATCACAAAAGAGCAAGTTGATTCAAAGATCTTAATGGAGAATGGCGAATCTTCTTTTGAAACTGACCAGATAGGCTACTGAAGAAGTGAGAAACAGATTATAGTCATTTGTATGCATGTAAGAGTTGCTCATTATTTCAAGGTCAATTCTTAAATTCAATTTAAAATGTGAGCTTGAAAACAGAATAAGTAATACAGCACTTTGTCAAAATCATCTGAATAATGAGACAGAGGAGCTTCAGAAAGTGGTAGATAACAAATAAAGTTGTAGAGGAACTCCTGAATTCGGGTCCTTAAAACTTCAGATTTGGTGAACATCTTCACTAAACTTTATGGTTCACATAGTGGGCTGTGTGGGGTTAAAAATACACTACAAGCCCTTAAATTGATCCATTAGTGTGACATTTTTGGAGACTTCGATTATTAACTCACAGGATGGAAATTGCAATTTATTAAAGCCGTTTTGGATCTTAGAATTAAGTAGATCTAATCAATTATGTACTGTTTAAAGAGTTATAAATACATCGATTTATGTTTTAGATATACAGTGTTTTTATATTGCAATTTGTTTTTTCAAATAGATTATTATGTAAAAAAAAAAAATCCATCAGATTATATCAGTAGCTCAGGATTCCGTGTAATATAAATCAACTTCCCAGTTTTAAATACAGTATTTTCTCTAATGTAATCTAAAACATTACCTACTGTTGGTGCTGCCAGGACATGAGCAAAAAAACACACACTTAGATTTGAATGTGTTTTAAAGATGTTGGCATTTTTTTGTACTGTACTGTAACTTGACCATCCTCACTGTTCTGGGAGCTTCATTTTAGCAGCATAACCAATAAAATACTGCTGCTTGGTGTTTTTTTTTTTTTAGTCTTTATCAGACAACGACCATGAACAAAAAACATTAATCTCAAAATAAGAAGAGATGATTTATGCTATGAGCTCATTTCCATCTGCAGTCCCTGGGCAGGTACACACAGAGCAACCACCAGAAACTAAAAACATCCATTTACATGCAACACTATTATGACATAATCTATTACAATACAAAATATAAAGACAAATCTAAAAACACACATCAGCATATACATACCAGCGTATTCATCCAGCACAACTTCAATTTTGGTCTCAAGGCTTATGTAGAGCAGCGGAGCCAGAGAAGAGTGATACAAACAGGGAACAAACTGTCTGTCAGGTCATATTTGTATCATTTACAGCCACTGTAGACAGACACAGTCAGCTGTACTACTGGATGTGTGTATGTGTGAGATAAAATGTATATGGGGCCTGGCCTCACGTGACTTCTGCCAACACCAATCAGAGGTCCTGTTGTTGCTCTGTGCATTCATTTCACATTTAGTTTACACATGTTTAGGTTAAAGTGTTGATAAAAAGAATTGTAAATGTTAATGCAGGAAACAAATGAATTGTGAGAAGGGATATAATATATTGTCCTGCTATTCCATTTAAAAATATTTAATTCAATATTTACAGACAGAATAAGGAAACATAATTATTTATTGTATTATAATGATAAGTGAAAAGCTTATATAGTATTGCTGGCATGGGACTTCGCCTGGTTAAATAAAGGATAAATAAAAAATAAAATAAAATGTCAGGTATTTCCCAAGAGGTAACGTAAACAGAATATGATCTAGGCATCTGATGCATTTTTACCCAATGTGTTGTCATTCTCCAGTAAGCTTGTCTGACAGCAGAACATGATCCACTGACTGTACTGTGTATCCAATATGGACGGTAGATATGGAAAAAATGCATACTCACAAGAATATAAATGATAAACTCACACAAATTCATACAAAATGTTGTACAATTGTCGTACTTTTTTTGTGTTTGTTCATACAGAAAAAAACCCATTAAATATGAACTATAGATAAAATACTATAAACGTTTATAATTAAGACCATACCAGCTGCTGCTAAGGTAAACAAAACTACATTTTACGGTGTCAGCTAAAGCAGATTCAGGTAAACAAACAAACAAACAAATAAACAAATAGACAAATAACTCTAAACAGTAAGTACATTTATTTTCCTAGGATGGTGAAGTCATTACCCTCTCAGGTCTGCCTCTGATTGGCTAGAACTCGTTGCCTTTGTTGATTTGGTTGGTTAGATTTAGGCATGAGTACTGTGACAATTAGGATTAGGGTGAGAATATCAAGGTAAACCGGTCATAAACAGAAGAGGGAGGGTGATGACTTGGCCATCCTAGGGAAAGAAACAGAGTACCACAGTCTGACTGTATAAAACGATGACACCACTAGATGTCGCCACTGACGTCATGTGTCTGAGTCAATATGCCTTTTTTGTAACGACGAAGAAGATCAAACTTCCGGCTGCGGGGCGCCCTTTCGCTGTATTTTATCCAGAAATTTGATAGAGATTAATAACATAAAGCTGTCATAAAGCTCACATCGAAGCTCCGAAAACCGACAAGAGGATTTGATGTGACGCTTAAATGTTAAAAGAGCAAGCGATGTCGGTGGTGTTTGACGGGAGTCCGCTGAAGGCGATGCAGAGCTCACACACTCACGCACCGCAGACTGCTGCCCTGAGGTGAGACACACAGACACACAGAGAGTACATGTAGAGTGTGGAGTCAGTCTGGTTTATGTCTTATACTTCATACTTTAGTTAACTGTTTACGGCAGGATATGTCTTACCACATAAAATGTGTATTTGTTACTTTACTACTCTACACAGATACTATTGAAACTTAGTGTTGTAACAATAGACGTCAGAGCTTTAGTGAGCACCCTGTCAATTAATCGACTATTCATGTAATTTACACAGGGTTAAGTACGGAAATATTGTTTTACTGTACTTATTTACAATGATCAACAACTAAAGTATCTTCAAGTAACTCAGTTTCATTTTTATCCAACAGCTGTTTGTTTGTTTTGTAATTAGGCGATTAATCATTTAAGAGGTGATACCGTTATTTGATTAATGGACACAAATTAATTGTCAACTATTTTGATAATTTATTTATTTGAAATAATTTTCGAGCCCAAAATGCCACACATACTTTAGTTTCAGCTTTCTAATTGTGGATATTCTGTGGTCTTCTTTTTCCTCTGATAGTAAATTGATTTAAGCCCTACTGATAAATCTCCTAATACATTTTCTTAATCAAGAGGTTTATGTTCTGAGCCAGAGAACACTGAAAAGTCACTTTTAAAAAAACAAAACAATTTACTAAATCCAATGTTTGGTATTTTTGATTGGAAAATGATTTTTTTAAAAGCTATAAATATCCAGTTATTAGAATAGCTGCTGTTTAATCATCTGTCAATCTAACCAATTGACCAACCTATCATTTCAACTACAATGGAAATTGGTGTAAATGAGTTATATTTTTTGGGCTGCAATTACTGATTATTTCCAGAATTAATTAATGTGACATGAAGCTAAAACAATTCATTTATTTATTGATAAGTCTGTCAATACATCATGAATTGGAAACTGTTGATAATTGAAAAAGAACAAATGCAGAACTTTGCTGTGTTTCTTTGTCTTATGTGATAGTAAACTGAATAGCTTTGGTTTTCTACTGTTGAATGATCCAAACAAACAACTTGAATACACAGATTAGAAAATAGTGAAAATCATTTTGGCCTCATAAATTATGTAAACAATGAATCAATTATTAGAGTTGTTGAGAAATCATTTAAATACATTTACTAATTTATTAAACTTTCCACTTTGCCAAACCTTCCCTCCTGTCCACCCTTCTCCTCCAGTGGCCAGGAGCTTTCCCAGGAGATCAAGTCCTTCATCAGTGGCGTTGACACAGTTCAGGGCCGGAAGCTCAGTGTGAGGGAACACGCCCGCTGTGCTGTGCGTCTGCTGCGCTCGGTCCCGGCCTGCAGGGGTGCAGTGCTGGAGCATCTGCGAGGCGTCTATGATGAGCACGTCTCTGCCTTCCTGCACAACCTGGAGACAGAGGGTGATGCCAACTCTGGGGTCAGCTCCAACCTGGAGGATATCATACAGGTCAGTTGACACAAGGCCACAAATAAGGACTTGACCAACATCTTGAATATCGGGACGGGATTAAAATAGCGGAGGGTTAATGAAGGTCGCAACATTACAGGTTTTGTCCTTAAATCCTCATTGAGTTTCTTTTCTACAACGTTGTCTAGATGAAGAGACTCATATGAGGTTGTCAGTCAGGCCCAACAGAAACAGATCCTGATCCACCCTAAATTATATGTATCATTGCATTCATTAAAAATCTGGTGGTCAGGAATTTCTTGATTATTTCTCTGTCTTTAGGAGGTTCATGGCGTGCTGTCAGAGTTCATCCGTCTCAACCCAAGGGCCTGGGCCCCCCTGGTGTCTGCCTGGGCTGTGGACTTACTGGGCCAGCTGAGCAGCAAGCACGCCGGCCGCAGGGTGGCCCCCCACTCCTCCAGCCTCAACGAGCTGCTCCAGCTCTGGATGTCCTGCGCTGCCACCCGCTCCCTCATGGAGGCCTACTCTCAGTGTTTGGCTGCCATGCTGGCCTGGTGCCCTGATGCCTGTGTGGATGCGTTGTTGGATACCTCAGTTCAACATTCCCCGCATTTTGACTGGGTGGTGGCTCACATCGGCTCAGCCTTCCCAGGGACTATCATCAGCAGAGTCCTAGCCTGTGGGCTCAAGGACTTCTGCTCCCACGGTGCCAAGGACCAAGGGCTAGTGGTGATGGGAGTTGAAAAAGGCAGCAGAGTACCAAAGATTGGCTCAGTGGTAGGAATCCTTGGACACCTTGCAGCACACCACTCTGACAGCATCCGGAAGGAGCTGCTCAGGATGTTCCAAGAGAGCCTCATCCCATCCAGCCCTCTATCTCCTACTTCATCCTCAACCTCCTGGGAGAGTTCCCCTCAACTCCGTCGAGCTGCTGTACCATTTTTGCTCCAGCTGGCTGCAATGTCCCCCAACCTCTTTGGTGCTGTCTCCGCAGAGCTGGTAGAGCTGCTGCGCCCACCTGTCCTGCTCCAGCTGCAGGCTTTGCTTCAGGGGCTTCCCAGAGAAGAACTGGATAACATGCTGGGACTGGCTGTCCACCTTATTAGCCAGAACCCATCGGGAGGGGCCCGGGTCCTCCGCTTTCTGGCAGACACAGCAACTCCAGCCTCAGTCATTATCTCTGGCCCTACACCCTCCCCTCATGAAGGTGTCAGAGAGGGCTGCGACCGCCTTCTCCAGATGCTGCTTCTGCATCTCCATAAACTGGTTTACAACCGCTCGGATGGAGTTGAAGGAAATCCTCATCACTCTGCTTCCTCTCAGCCCAAGACAGTCATCCCCTTCCTGGAGGAGCTGCAGACACACGTAGCTGAGCTGTGTGCTGAGACATTGAGACTGGAGAGAAAACGTCACCTCTGGCTGCATCAGTTGCTCTGCCTGCTGTCGGTGTACGGGGGCCCCAGTGTGGCGACCGAAGCCCTTTGTCAGCTTCTCACCCAGGCCCGCAACCCAGAGGAGTTGGCTCTGGCCTGGCAGCTCCACACTACACTCTCCTCCTGCATGGCGGGACTAATTCCTGCCGCTGTAGCCCGCTGTGTGGCGCAGATCCACACACATACGCTGGGACCCCGGCAGCTGAGGCAGCTGCTACTTAACCTGGCTGCAGCCATCCAGAGTCAAGATGAGGAGAGAAGAGGGGCGCTGAGCACTCAGTCCACCATGGCTGTTCAGATGGGCTCCGCAGTCTCAGGACACCTCCATGATTTTGGCCCACTCCTTCTCCACGGTGATCCAGTCGTATCACATGCAGCAGTGCGTCTCCTGTCGGTCAGCCCACTCCCTCGCACCTCTTCCTCAGCACACCTGCTGCTGCTCGCCCGTGCTGCTGTCACTCATTTCTTTCTGGCTCTGCGGAGGAGAGGAGAAATGGGGAAGGTGGGGAGAGATGGAGGACAGGCAGCCGAGGCGGTGAACTGTTCAGTCCTGCTCCTTTCCCGATTTGCTGCATACTCTTCTCTCACTCTCAAAGCAGTACTTCAGCAGCTGGTTGAGGGATCGCTGCATAAAGGCAATGCTGACCTGTTTGGAGGGCAGACCGCAGACATGTCGGGTTCTCCCGCAGTCGCTCCATCTGTGTCCCCTGACCTCGGAGCCTCACTGATCGATATCAACTGTTGCTTTGGTACAACTGTCAACTTTTCTGGCAGTGTGTGGTCTGTGTTTCATGCTGGGGTGATTGGCAAGGGGCTGAAAGTCCGCACTGACACACCTCTACCTGACCCATCTGGGGTCATCCAGGTGAGTTGGAGAATTTTAGGTTTGTAATTCACAATAGTTTCAGGCAACGTGTGTATCAGATTAAATAGCAGCAATGCAGTTAAATCTGCATTTTCCAGCATATATAATAGGTCATGAAGGCACATGGTCAGCTCTTTTTTTTTTTTTTTTAGCATTTTACCTATATAACCGCATATTCCTATGTTATCTCAAACACACCTATATACTTGTGATACAAGAATTTGTGTCATAAATCTAATTGGCCTGTTTCACAAAAGACATTTTGACTTGTCATAGTAAGAAAAGCACAGATACAATAAACGCAAATTAATTCAATTTAACTCTTAATTCTTTTAGCTGCTTTGACTTCAGATCCTTGTAATGTGCATGCTGGCTCACTCTCACATTTGAGTATAACAGGGAATTTGTTAATGTTATAAGTAACATCTGTGCTTCTCTACTTTTAAGTTAAATATCTTCTGTTGTTGCAGCAGAAAAGACTGAACATGTGTAACCGCCATTTTCCTCTTTTTGTAGAATACCCAGACTCTACTGGCTGTCGTAGTCCAGTGTTGCAGCTCCTCTGGTCTCAACGGCTCCATCAATGGCTCACGACCATCATCGGACCCTGATGAACCACCGCCCATCAACGCTGAGGCAGCCAAAGTCATTGCTGTCACACTGGTGGAAAATGTGTGTCCGGACGTGGCCAACGGGGAGCTGTCCTGGCCCCCTGAAGAACATGCCCGTACCACTGTGGAGCGAGACATCCACATTCGCCGGTACTTTGAGGCCCATCCTGTTCTCTTCGCTCTGCTTCAAGTGGTGGCCGCTGGACGCCCAGCTCTCTGCTACTGCTCAGCTGTGCTCAGGGGCCTCTTGGCCACTCTGCTCGCCCACTGGGAGGCGTCACGTGAGGGTTTGTCCACAGACTCCCAGTGGCACCTCCAGGCCTCCTGCCTCCTGGTGTCCTGCATGGGAGAGGGCCAGCTCCTGCCTCCTGTGCTGGCCAATGTCCACGAAGCCTTCCCCCACCTCGCACCCTTTGAAGTGAGGCTGCTGCTCCTGGCTGTGTGGGAGTATGTGAGGGGTAACGGGCCAATGCCCCAGAAATTTGTCTTCAGCTCCGAGAAGGGCCTTTTCTGCAGGGATTTCTCACGAGATGGTGACGTGGCGAGATACGTGGCGCCGATTCACAGTGTCCTGCATAAAAACATTGACAGATTGGGCCACCTCTGCTGGCGCTTTCAGCTCTGACATGTAGAGGGAAGAAAACTGTAAAGAGCAGGTGACAGGAATAGAGAAAGTGAAAGAGGTGGAAGACTGTGTTACATGGTTCTAAGACGTTGCTATCACTGTACTTTTCATTCAGTTTCATACATCTGTGTGTGTGTGTGTGTGTGCGTATAACTTTTGTACCATATTTTTAGACTTGATACTTTTCTAACTAGTTGCTTCTGAGAGAAAGACAAGTGGCATAAAGAATGACACACATACAAAATACAGCCTTAATATCTCATTTTGATTAGAAAACTCAATTCTCTCCTTTATAAATTATTGGTATAATTTTCAGATTGATCTCATATAGAACATGTTCTGACTGCAAACATGCCTCGCATTTCTTGTTATATGCACAAAATGTTGTTTCAACCACTTTACAAAATAAAATTTCATTTGGTCCTCGACTCTGTCTTGAATCGAGACAACATCAAAACAACATCAATGACTGAGTAGTTCCCAACTGTTTACAGATTTAGTTTGTTATTCCCCCAAAGCTGGTTATCACTGCTCATCAAACTTTAAAGTTCCCCTCAGGTCAAAAATGTGTTTTTCTTGTTTTTACAGCTGAATGTTGGAGCTTCACTGCAGAGAATGATGTATGTACCGATTTTGACACTGGAGGGCTTTCAGATTTTCAACGAAAGTCTGTTCTCATTGAATATACGATTTTAAGGGCTTGGCCTATGAGCATGATGTTTGACATCACAAATAATATGGAGCCAATCCTGGTTCAAAATTCAATTTACACAAGTGTGATGTGGAAACTTGAAGCCTCCAGTGCACAAACACTGAATATACTTGACAGTGAAGTATGAGACATCCTGCCCAGCAGTTAAACTTCTGAAATTAAATAATGAAATATATTTACATCTTTATAGATTATGGGATTTTTAATGAGGGAGAAAGGTTGTGTGGGAAAAGCATGTGTTTCAAGCAGAGTATTTTATTATATATCTTAATAAACAGATCCACAGTTTTTCAAGTCTGTCTTAAAACAGTAGTCAGGTGCCTAAATGAACATTGAAATAGGTTTTTCTTGCCATAATCACTCCTCCTGTTCATAACCATAATCCACAACATTTCATGTGATGTGGGACAAAAATCCACAAGCCTTCCTTAGGTGCAAAAATGTATTTAAAAGTTTATCTGAAGCTAATATGAAACTTCCAAATTAGTCAAATCAAACAGATATCTTTCAACATTACAGTCTTTTTAGTCCGTCCTTTTGTTACAATACTTCTCTGCTGCTCAACAGAGAAACGCTGTCTTAGGAAACACAGTTTAGAGCGAACTTGATGCTAAAAGGACCGTAAATGTAGCACATATCCACTTGATATGACCAACTCAGCCTATTAAAACCTCATGTTGGCTTCAGATTAACTTTTAGATGCATTTTTACACAAAATGACTGTGTGGTCACTGGATTTTGGGCCCTATCACTTACATTGAAAGCACATTTGAAGGAGATCTTTTAGTAGTCAGTATGGACAGGATGAATGAATGAATTACAGTGAGGAAAACCTCTTTCATTATCATAAAGGCACTTAAATGTTTAAGACAGACTTGAAACCTTTGGGAACATATCATTTAATACATGTCTGGAGGGGATCTTTAAATTAGACATGAATCAAAATATGCATAATTTTGTTTAATAATTCATCTCGGCGCTGCTCAGATTTTATTACAGGACTCTTTAGGAGATCCCCTCATTGCTCATCAACCTTAAAGATTATAAATTTTGGTTATAGAAATTATAAATCAAGGGTGATTCTAGGATCAGACCTTTAGGGGGCTCAGCTTCCAATGAGAATTTGACATACAATGCACTGCAATTGTTCAAACCCCTGCTAAATTACTCATTTCAGTGGATAACGTAAATTACAACAAGAAATATTAATACATAGTAAAGTGGTTTACTTTAATGTATGATAATAATGGTCCAGAATAAACAATCACAGATTTCTACAGAGAGGACTCTAAGATAGTTAATGAACCCTGAGGGAAAGATTATATATTAATGACAGAACTATCCAATGTGCATTACACCTGTTAAAATAAAACCATTTGTAGCATAATTGTGTGTCCCATCTCTGACAGACAGGCTCGCAAAATAATTAAAGTTGTATAAAATATTTTTTAGAAAAATAATACAATAATTACTTCTTTATTTTTAGGGGTGCTGAGATCAAATTTAGTGGTGCTTGAGCACCTTTAAAAAGGGTCTAAAATCGCCACTGATTATAAATACATTATAAATAATCAATGTGTTGCAGAGCTGTAGAAACAGGACAGATGTCTGCACTGCTCTGATGACGTGTCGCTGCCTGAGAGGATAAAGATACATGCACATCATTTTATTATCACTCACATTTAAAAGTGACACTGCGATTTAGTGAAAACAAAGTACATAAACTATATGCTGTAATCCTGACAGGTTAATTTACAGCGGTTGGCTCAATTGTCAGGATTTAAACGTGAATATGTGAGTGAGTTGTAGAGAGTCTCACTGTGTAAAGGATCTTTGTTGCGGACTGAAATGGGCGGAGTGTAGCGGAGGCACATTAACCAAGATGGCCACCTTCACCGAGAGGTAACACAAAGCTGTTCCGCTGTTTTATCGTCACTTTATCATCTGTTTTATCTATTACCCGTGTACATGAGATAAAAGACTATCGCCGTGGATCCTCTCTCGCTAAACGTGACCAAAAAAAGCGCAATTTCTGTTTTTTAATCGTCTTTTATCGGAGATCCTGCTTCAATTGAATTAATTGACAGGCAGCTTGAGCCGCTGTTAGCAAGGTTAGCTCGACATCCTGCCACAAAGAGGATGTTACACACAGAGATACAAGCAGGCCAGTGTCAGTCTGTAACCTCCTGATGCTTTATCGTGATCAAATCATTTATATGAGCTCGTGTTTTAATGGGATGTTTTCAGAAGTTCGCCTGCATGTTAGCCATCCCTGGTTAGCTGATGTGTCAGCTAATGCTGCCTCTTAATTTCAGCTCACATCTACTGGCTCTGACAGTGAATATGAGCCTCTACCTGCACACTCAGGGTGTAACTTGGTAAACGGGATTATGGATGCTGTTATAAGTGTTTTGTGAGCTGCTGCAGCAGGATGAGGAAACGGGAAATCGGGTTTTAAGGCTGCCTGTGACATTTTCTCTCATTTTACCACCACAAAGAGATCAAAGTCCGGCCGTGTGTTTCGTGTACATACTGCAGCTTTGCTAACATCCTGGGTAATTACGTACTACATTGCTCAATCAGATGTGTATGAATGAATTGGAGAGGTGACTGTTAGTATGAGGGACCGGCTCACAATCTTTGAAGTCATACCATTTATGTATTGAATCAGGGTCATAATCATTCTTCCTGTTCATACTGACAATTAAAAGATCCTTTCATACGTAATGGGGGGCAAACATCCACAAGCCCTATTTTGTGTTTATCTGAAGCTAATATGAAGCCTCAGCCGTCCAAGTAAATCAAATGAAATACATTTCAGTTGCTTTCTGCAGTTAATAATCAGCTTCTTGCAATCTGCAACCATGCGGTTAAATGCTACTAAATCCTACACACTTCCCATTTATAGCCAGGATGAACAGGAGGAGTGATTACTGCGAGGAAAACCTTTCTTTCAAAAAATTTGAACTTATCCTTTTAACCAACTAAAATAATCCTTGGTTTCCTTTGTAGGATGGCACCTTTCCTGGTGTTCTGGCTGGCTGTGTGTCTCAGCGGGACCTGGGCTGTGGACAGGGGCAACTTCAAGACCTGTGACCAGAGTGCCTTCTGCAAGTGAGTGGAAAGATAGAAAAATAATGTATTTATTCTCTTCAAGTAAGTGTTTTGCCCTTTTCCAGGGAAGAACACAAGGTTACTGATTTATCAACATGGTCCACTCTTGTCGTTACATTTTTAACAGGCGTCAGCGAGCATTGAAGCATGGTGAGTCTCCCTATCGAGCCCTGCTGGAGACTATGGAGCTGACCAACACCAGACTCACCCTGCAGCTCATCAATGACAACAACAAGGTATACCCCACACAGGGTTAGGAGAAATACATGCATACTAGTTAACATTATGTAGCTTCCTCATCTAAGTCTTACAGCCACCAGCTTTCAACTACCATTGGCATCAAAACCAATAAATGTATTTATCTGACTCGTGGAGGCGATTTGTGCAAGTTCAGGTGATACAGAGGCGTCCTGGTAGCCGAGTGGTTACAGCGCATACCATATATACACAACATCCCTGGTTCGAATCCGGCTATGGACCCATGTTACATATCGTACCCACTTCTCTCTCCCCTTCTTTCCTGTTCGCCTCTATGGCACCAGCTTACTAATAAAGTGGTCTTCTTCTACTGTTTCCCCTTCCCTTCTTTTCACCCCCCCCCCCTCTCACTCTCTCTTTGGCCCTCAGGTGCGTCTGCTGCTGGAGCTCTACCGTCTCCAGGGAAACATGACAAGGGTGAAGATTAACGAGCTGAAGCCGTTGAAGCCTCGCTATGAGGTCCCAGACGTTCTCATCAGGGAGCCACCTACTGAGCCGTAAGTTTCCCGGGGTTGTCAGCTGACCATGAGGTGTTGGGCGGGTTTGGAGGTTTTGACGTGTAGGTAGCGTGGTGAGTGACATTACAGAGTCAAACGGAAAAAGCAAAACTAACATACTTGTAGTGTGTAGTGCTGCTTGTGTCAAGTCAGTTTTATTTATATAGAATCACAAATTTGTGCCACATCCTCTATTATTAGCCTAGAATAGATGGAAAGATTTCCAATAGGTGTGTGTGTTCAGTGTAGCAGTGATGACTAATAATATGGAGAAAGAGAACAACAACATTGCCCTATTCCACAGTATACATTTTGACATCATAGTAGTTCTAAATAATGAAATTTACTATGGCTGAATTTAATTTAGCTGCTTCAGTTTTGGGATCCTGGTATTGTGCATGTTGGCTTACTGTCATGACTTTCCGGACCACGTGAACAGACCAGAGCCATTGTTAATGTCATTATAAAAAGCTTTTCCTGCTATGACAAGTCAAAATGTCTGCGTTGAAAAAGCCTGTTGTCCACCCACAGTGCATACGTTGATTTTAAAGTTGGCAGGCATGATGAGATCTGAAAGACTGAACATAAAATGTAGGACTGTAGCTAAAATTATTTTCATTATCAGTTATACTGCAGATTATTTTTTGATTATTTTGTCAAAAAAAAGAAGACAGAAAATAGTGAAAATGTGCTATTACAATTTCCCAGAGTCAATGAGAGTGATCTTGTTTTATATTATAACAGTGTACAAAAACTCAAAATATTCAGTTTACCATCATGAATGCCAAAGGAAAGCAATACATCCACAATTGAGAAGCTGAAACCAGATACGGATTTGGTATTTTTGCTTTAAAAGAATAACTAAATTATAAATTTATCAGAATGGTTCATCAGTGCAGCTCATAAATTATTTTAGTGAAATAAAAGAGTCGTGCTTTTTTGGCTTCGTCTCTTAGAATCTCATCTCTTTTTCAGCCTTGAAGTTTAGTTTGGCGTCAGAAAACTAGCATTTATGAATTTGGAGTAGATAATGGATCAATTGTAAAATATGCCCTTTAATTGAATTCTTCATTTTTTGTCTTCTCTAAACCAAATCTTTTATTTTCACCCTCTCTCATCTTCCTCTCTGCGCTTCAGCCTGTCTCTCCTGTCTCAGGATGAGAATGGGGTAGTGCTGTCCCTGGGGGCGGAGTCTCAGAGGGTCATTCTCAGCGCCCGGCCCTTCCGATTGGACATCATGGAGGGGAGCGATGTGGTGATGTCGCTGAACTCTCGTGGCCTCCTGGCCTTTGAGCACCTGAGGATGCGCAAGGACACGTGAGAAACTACGCATGCACACACACATTGCCAAATACCAGCCCTCCCTTTTTGCTTTTCACTCAGTGGATGATTTCTATTTTTGTTCCCATGAAATTGTTTGTTTTTTGAGTATTGTCTCTGACTCGTTGTTCTGTCCTCTTCTCCCTATCATCCTAGTTTCTCCTATAAAGTAACTAGCACAGTGGCTAGCGTGTGGGATAATATCAAGAGGGTATTCTCTAGGTAAAGACCCTTAAGATTTGTAAGTGTGTATTCTGTTCCTTGTGCTAATGCTGCCAATAGTGATAATAGTAAACTTAGGGACTCCCATTACACCAAAGTCAGTATGTGTCCTCAAATGTGAGAGTGAGAGAGGGGTGTGGCTGAGTGAGTGCATGTCTGTGACTGATTTTATCCAGAATTAAGGGGTCATTTCAGCCCTGACTCTTATTATCCTCACATTAAATAGAATGATTAAAACAATCATAGAAAATTACGATGTTGATTTTTCATCTTATTTCATGAAACAAAGAATAAATCATCCTGATCATGAAACGGCACATTCACATAAAGGATACAGGCTCTGCCTAGCGATGATTTTCACTGTCTTGTCAGATCAATGTCTGAAAACTAAATCACACATGTAAAGTGTCACTACAGCAGATTTAACACTGCAGCTGCATGGCTTACTGGGTTTCTTGACCAATTGGCTTGTCTGAATTATTTGTCATGCTTGCTCAGTTATGATGAGCTAACGATAGCTCCGGGTGCCAGATGTGCACTAGTTGGGATCACAGAGCGACGCTTTTCTGTCTTGCAAACACACTCTGTTTTCCACCGGATAGTTTGTGTCTTATTTTCAAGTTAACCCAACAGCAACAGGGGGGGGGAGGGGGGGTGGGGTGGGGGGGGGGGGGGGGGGGGGGGGGGGGGGGGGGGGGGGGGAGGGGGGGGGGGGTGGTGGTGTCTTTGGTGCAGTGCCATGGCCCCGATCATACCTTATTATATTGTTGATCCACTGGGTACCAGTTGGTTCTTTTAGGAGCCTTTTAGGTGTTACATGCTGCAACCTCTAGAGGCCCTGTCCCATAATGCCTAGCTTGAAATAGCTACAAGGTAGGGAGTTGCTCAGTCCCTTTTGTCATTCGTTAGATCATTTCAAACCTAGTAGAGTACTTGTTAGTTGTTAGTGTTGAATCAGGAGGAAATCACCAACCTCCCTGTTTGTATGTCCTCCTCCTTTTATCATAGCTTAATAATACCCCGATATACTTCTCTACTCTTCACTGGACAGTATGACTTTGCCAAAGTGACACATTTCTCTTTTGCCACCCCCCCTCCCTCACTCCTCCCTCCATCTTTCTGTGCCACGCAGCAGTCAGGCTGACCCAGAGGCTGAGAAGAAAGACGAGGCTGATCCGGCTAACCAGGCCGAGGTACTACACACAAAAATATGCAGTTTCTATCCCTGTTCCTCCTTTTTTTTAACAATCATTTCTGCCCTGTATCTCAGCTTTGATCTCGTTTTCATTACATTACTGTTCTCCCTGTTTGCCTGCCAGGCAGCAAAAGAAGAGGAAGAGAAAGTGGAAGATGGGATGTGGGAGGAAACGTTTAAATCACACACAGACGGCAAACCCAATGGTAGGTCCCCAATTTATTCTCTGCTCTTCCCCATAAAGTGATTATATATTTCACTTACAGCTCATTTTAGCTACTATACTAATATCTCTATGTGAGTTTGGGACCGTGATGTTGACATTATTGCTGAAATATGATGCAAAGTCTTGCATCTTTTTTTAGATTAAGTGAATTACTAATTAAATTACTCATTGAATTTCTTTTTACTTTCCGTCCTCTAACTGATTATTGGTTGTTGTCGTCCGGCAGGTCCATCTGCTGTCAGTTTAGACTTTTCATTGCCGGGGGTGGAGCATGTCTACGGCATCCCAGAACATGCAGATACTCTTAGACTCAAAACAACAGAGTGAGTAGCAACAAGAACAATGACTTTTCTTCGACATTGTGGTGTGTGCACAATTGTCAGTGCAGTCTTCACTGCATTGGATAAAGGCTGCATTTGTGTTTTTGTGTTTCAGTAATGGAGATCCGTATCGACTCTATAACCTTGATGTGTTCCAGTATGAGCTGTATAACCCTATGGCCCTTTATGGTGCTGTCCCAGTTATGTTAGCTCACAACGCCCAACGGACCACAGGCATCTTCTGGCTCAATGCTGCTGAGACCTGGGTGGACATCAGCTCCAACACAGCTGGAAAGGTAAGTGTTTAACAACCCTTTGTCTGAATTCTGACTGCAGAAACCTGTTTCCAGTTTAAAATTTTGATTAGTGAGGCACAGTTGGGTTAAACAGGCCATGTTCAGACCTTCACCCACTCATTTCTCTCTGTTTAGACCGTGTTTGGGAAAATGCTGGATTATGTGCAGGGCTCTAGTGAGACGCCACAGACAGATGTGCGTTGGATTTCTGAGAGCGGCATCATTGATGTCTTCATTATGCTTGGACCAACACCCAAAGACGTCTTCTCCCAGTACGCCTCCCTTACAGGTAGGTAGATGGATGACTGGCTGCTTTGACACCTTTTTCAATGAAATAATTGATTAATTATGTTTAGAGATTCAGGAATTGTACATCATATAATGAAAAGACAGAAATAATTCATTATTATAAAAGCTTTCTTAACCACTTAAATCAAGTTTAATTATGAACAGAATTGAATTTACAGAAGATCTCAAGTGTATTTAACCTTGAGGCATTGGCTCAGGGTTTTTAACAAGTCTGTCACCAGAATAATTAACTCTTATCCAGATATATCCAAAGATACATTTTACTGGCATTTTACAGTGATCTTAACATCCAGCTGTTTTCCTCACATTGAATGTTGTTTTGTTCTTTAGGCACCCAGGCCTTCCCTCCATTGTCTGCCCTGGCTTACCACCAGTGTCGCTGGAACTACAATGACCAGGAAGACGTGCAGTCGGTGGACGCAGGCTTTGACAAGCATGACATCCCCTATGACTTCATCTGGCTTGACATTGAGCACACTGATGGGAAGCGCTACTTCACCTGGGATCCACACAAGTTTGCCACACCCAAAGAAATGCTGCAGGGTCTCCAGGACAAGAAACGCAAGGTATAGATACAAGACACATGACCTGATGTCATTGTACCAGCAGACAATGTCAGTGTCTTCATTTTCATAAGTGTTCTTGCCAGAAGTTGTCCAATGTTTTGGTTTATTTATTTTGCTGTTTTCCCTCTCAGCCTGCCTGAAATCTCAAAGTAAATTACCTGTAGGCAACTTTTTGAAAAAAGTGTTTGTCTTTGATTTTCAGTCAGATTTTTTGTCTCTTATATAATAGATGGTGGCCATTGTGGATCCTCATATCAAAGTGGACAGCAACTACAAGATCCACACTGAAATACAATCTCGGGGTTTCTATATAAAGAATAAAGATGGTGGAGACTATGAGGGCTGGTGCTGGCCTGGTAAGAGACTGATAATACATTTATATATTGACAGTGAATCCTTTTTAAGGTGCTGAGACCTGTGTCATTTATCTCTTAAAAAAATGATGATGATGATTCACACTGATGTTCTTTTCTGTCCTTTTTCTCTTTTTCTTCTCGGGACAAATGATATCCTTCAGGAAGTGCCGGCTATCCAGACTTCACCCGTGCAGACATGAGGACCTGGTGGGCCAGCATGTTTGCCTACGATCAGTATGAGGTGAGTCCCGCGGCTCATTACTTGAGATAAACATTGACTAATCTGTAGTTTCATTTGCTAATGGTAGGCTGAAGTAAACTGAAAGAAGAAAAAGTCATATGTCGGTTGGTGCTCTGTGCTGGTTCTCTATAAGAAAGCACCATGTTCTAACATTAGATTGTACTCAAGAGTCATTTTTATGAGCTCTGACTTATTAGCCAATGAGCTACTCATAGCATGGTAAACAATTACATCACTTAACATAATAAGATCCAGATATTTAAAATGGCATTTATAGTCTCTCATTGACTGTCTCTAACTCCTCCCTGACTCTTTAGGGCTCCATGGAGAACTTGTACACTTGGAACGACATGAATGAGCCCTCGGTCTTCAACGGGCCAGAGGTCACCATGCACAAGGATGCCATGCACGGAGCCTGGGAGCATCGTGACGTGCACAACATGTATGGCTTCTATGTGGTGAGTGCACACAGACACACCCAGAGAAAGAAAGTGTTAAATATTTGTGGAAGTATTGAATCATTTTGTATTTTATTCTCTTAACTCTTTCATGCATGAATGTAACTTGTGTCCCCTGTGGGTCACTGTAGTTGATGTGTGAGAGAAAATTACAATGTAAATTATTTAATTTCAGCGAATGTTTAAGCATGTAGAAAATGCTGTTACCACACAGACAGCAATGCTGCTGACCAAAAATTAGAATTACAGTTTGAAAATACAGGACGGAGTTCTTAAACACACTGGTTAAAAACCCTTTCCTCGTTTTCTTGCAGCAGGATGTGCAGGACATGATTTTCAAATAAAAATTAATCTTGGCGATACATACGTTTTTATATCTAATGTCTGTATACCATTTTCTGGTTTGCTAAAAGTAGCTTTAAAAAGAACATAACTGGATAAAATGGCTCCCTAGTAGCATTTGAGATTTTGTGTTTTTGTTGTCCCCTCCACTAATTGGTGTTTGTGTGATCTGCAGCAAATGGCCACAGCGGAGGGTCTGATCCAGAGGTCAGGAGGAGTTGAGCGACCATTTGTCTTGACCAGAGCCTTCTTCGCTGGGTCACAGCGCTATGGTGAGCCATTTACTGCCTTCACCTTTACTGTACTAAAATACCAGCTCCAACTACACATTACAATGTTTTCAGGTTGCAGCCATAAGTCACACTTCACTGTTTAACTTCCAGCCATCACACACTCAGTTTGTAAATGCTATACTTGTGCACTCTTACATTGTAGTCACTGTTCATAATAATCTCCCCTATTTTTTTGAAAGCTGGTGCAACAAATCATTAAAAATATTTTTAAAAACACATTAAATGTTCCATTGATAATACATTAATGAAGCTGATTTAAAGCTTACTTTAATTCAAAAGTAATTGCATCAAAAGCAAAAAACATAATTAATGATTGACTCCAGTTCCTGGGCTGTGTGCAGATCTGGAAATCTTTGAGTTTTAGTGAATGGCTCTTGAGTATTTCAACTGTATGTTTGTGATTACAGGTGCTGTGTGGACTGGAGATAATGCTGCCGAGTGGGACCATCTTAAGATCTCCATCCCCATGTGTCTGAGCCTGGGTCTGGTTGGAATCTCATTCTGTGGTGGTGAGTATTCTCAGGCTTTACAGTTTGCTGTTTCTCTAGTGGTTTTGATTCAAGTAAAATGGTTAATATTAGCCACACATATTGCCACATATTGAAATGCTCGCCACCCTCAGATTCAGCTGCTGCAGTCACAGATTACCAACTGCATCTTTGTTAATATATGTATTCTTAAAATAATTTGGCTTGAACATAGATCGCCCCCAGAGTGTTTGATGTTGTCATGGAAACATGCTCTGATAAATTGCATGAGGTGTTACCATGGTGATGAAACAGGTTCCCTGGGTAAGGGTAGGTCTGCTGGCTGTAGGTCTTACATACTGTTCAGAGGATGAAGCAGTGCTTGTATTTTATGACCAAATTTGTTTGTCATTGCACCTGCACCAAAAGAAATTACTTTGGTGTAATTAAAAAACTTTTCAGTGACAAAGTTGGACTTAAGCCTCAGTGTCATCATCCATAAGCTCTAAAAGTCGGAGATCTCAAGAGGGTTGGGCTCTGAACAGTGCCGACGTGACTAACACTCTGCTCTTCTGTCTGACAGCTGACGTAGGCGGTTTCTTCAAGTCCCCAAACACGGAACTGCTGGTGCGTTGGTACCAGACAGGGGCGTACCAGCCGTTCTTCAGAGCCCATGCCCACCTTGACACGCCCCGCCGTGAGCCCTGGCTGTTTGGTCCAGAGAACACAGCGCTGATCCGTGATGCGGTGCGCCAGCGCTACACCCTCCTGCCCTACTGGTACCAGCAGTTCTACAACACAAAAAAGACTGGAGATCCTGTCATGAGGTGAAGACACTGCATGAAAGATTGTTTCAAAATCTTGTTGCAATTCACTTTTTAAAGTAGTCTACATGAGCAACTATTTATGTCAGTAATAATGACACAATTAGGCCTTTACCAGCAATTCCCAGGATAATTTTTCATTAACTTTTTATTAACAAAGTTATGACAAGAACCCTGCACCAACATCTATATAAAAATATTACTGTGTAAAGCTGCCAAACTCACACTCCATGCTCTACAGATTAATATTTGCATGTACTTTCACATTTCCTCTTTGCACTCTGCTGTATAATAGAGAAGTGGAAATGTTTTAAATAAAATTTGTTTCATATTCAAAAACAATAACGAATAGTATCCCAGGACACACAAATACATAATGTAGTTAGTAATGTCTGTTCAATTAGTATTAGATCAAGTCATATCTGAACCCACAGTGTGAAAATATTGTTAATTGTTACATATTACTCAGCCCTGCTCATGTTTTCTGTTGCAGACCACTGTGGGTTGAGTATCCTCAGGATCCCGCTACTTTCGCTCTGGACGACGAATTCTTGATCGGTGAGAAACAATACTCCACTTAGTTTGACCAGATCCATGAAGTGGGCTGATTTTTGATTGTTGTTTAAAAAACACTTTAAAAATAAGTTGACTCCAATTATCAATGAAAATAAAATATTAAAACCCTATACGTTAAAACTAGGCTTTTTTATGGGATAAACATGGATTGAAATGATTATAAGTTCCCCTGACATTTCTTTCTTTGGTGCAGGGAGAGACTTGTTGGTACATCCAGTGACTGAGGAGGGAGCCAGAGGAGTCACTGCCTACCTGCCTGGAAAAGACGAAGTGAGAGAAAAGTTGTAACACCTCAACAATTTTCATTTTGACGTCTTTAAGACTCAATATCAGTGTAGAAATTGAATGGCTTTCATCCGGTGGGATGTCAATTGGGTGACTACAGACTCGGCTGTTCTCAGAACTGGTGAAACCTCCTCCTAACGTGTGTGTGTGTGTGTGTGTGTGTGTGTGTGTGTGTGTCCTCTTCAGGTGTGGTTTGATGTCCAAACCTTCCAAAAGCACAACGGGGCCCAGAACCTTTACGTCCCTGTCACCATGAGCTCTGTAAGACCCTCGAAGATGCACAAAGACAGAACCCGACTTGTACAGATAAACATTTTCACAATGTTCTGTTACTTCATGTCTTTGATATGGCGTCTTCCATTTTGTTAGATCCCTGTTTTCCAGCGTGGTGGTTCCATCATTCCCAGGAAGCTTCGGGTTCGCAGGTCCTCCACCTGCATGGAGCACGATCCCTACACTTTATATGTGGCTCTTAACCCTCAGGTAACTCAAATCACAATCTGCTGCTGTTTTCAGTCATTACACATTGCTTTGTCATGCTCATAGGATCTGACTTTTTTTTCTCTCTCTGACAGAGAACCGCACAGGGTGAGCTCTACGTCGACGATGGCCACACCTTCAACTTCGAAAAGAAGGAGTTCATTCACAGGAGGCTGTCCTTCGCCAACAATGTCCTCTCTTCTGTGTACGTAATGGTTACACCTGAAGTCTGTTTTACCTGCGGCATTTAAAGGAAAAAGTCCATTCTCGTCCATTACATTGCAATATTAAAACACACCTTGCGCACTGATATTAAATCCATGTCTCTGTCTTGGTCCACAGTAACCTCGCTCCAGACTCCCAGTTTTCTACCAGCTCTTGGGTTGAGCGCATCCTCATATTGGGAGCCAGTAAGCCCAGCAAGGTTACCCTCAAGACTGCTGGTGAGTGCTTGATGTCTCACATATTATTTCTCACATGTGGATTCATTTTAAAGCTGCATTAATCAATATTTTTGTATTAACAATGGATCAACGGATACCGAGTTCATCGCCTGACTCACTTAACTGTTTTAGTTTCACTTCTTGCAGCAGGCAAATGTTTTCAGCAAAAAAGCTCTGGTAAATCCGGTGTTAAAATAGCTGCTCAGCGCCAAACATCAGACAGAATTAGCTACTAGCTGGTGAACATAGTGGAGCATTTAGCAGCTAAAGAGACAGATATTTCCTTTGAAGTTGGTACAGAGATAAAAGGAGAGTAAATATTAAACTTACATGCGTCAGGTGGACAGAAACCATTTGCTCACATGTGCATTTTTGTGGAATTTTGTGTAAATAATTCATAAAGATTAAAATTATGGTTGATTTCCACATCATTAAAGTTACTGTCAAAACTAAATTTCTCAGACTGTAATATTGTATGTTTTGACTCAACCTCTGAGCCCAAAGACCATTTATAGACAACCAAACTTTTTTTTTTTGCTTCCTTGATGTAATCGATTGCACAGTAACCATTCAGCTTCTGAGCTACTCTGCCAGGTTTTTTTTCAATGTGCTTGATCTTCTTCAGACAGACGTTTGAAGAGGTGCTGAGGTCTTGTAGAATATGTCAGTGAAAAGGTTTGCTGTGATCACACGTTAAACCAACAAAATAACTCTGGTAAAACTGAGTGTGGAGGTATTTGACTTTTGTGCTGTGATGAGAGAGATTTTCAAACTCTGTTCAATGGCAGCGTCAGGACTTTCAATATTTTATTAATCCCAAATTCCGCTTCAATGAAAATGATCATTTGGTATGAAATTTGCTTTTTTTTCACCTCCAGGTCTGTCCCTGTAACTTGCTTTTTCCTTTTTGCAGATGGTCATGAGAGCCAGCTGGAGTTTGACTTTGACGCCTCCATGTCTGTTTTGACGCTGCGCAAGCCCGGCATGAATGCAGGGGTCGACTGGACCGTGATGCTCCAGTAACCACGGAGACAGTGAGAGGAGATGCAGGAGGAGAAAATGACTGAACTGGACTGAACAGGAGGGTAGAGGAGGAAGCCGACACAAGGCGCTGATACCCAAGATTAATTAAAGCAAGACAACAGGATACCCGCCATTGAGACTAAAGGACATAAACACATCAGACACACACCGCTGTCCTCCCTGCAAACACTCTTGTAGACCTGTTAGTTGAGCTGAGCCATATTATGTCTCCGCCATGTCCCTCTTGTGTTCAGTAACAGTGTAACAAAAAGGGTTACTGCTAGGTAGATACTGTTTGTCATGTTTTTTGCAGATAGATAACAATTGAGCAATTAAAATAATGTCATTATAATGAATCATTTGGGGTTAAGAAAAAAAGAAACATACAGGCACTTTTTTTAGTTTTTAATCGTCCACTCAGTTGTCCATCCAGTCCGCCCGAGAAGAAAAGATCACTGTGGTGGATTGTTGTTTAAAATGAAAGCTGACATTCAAAGCACAAGCTCCACCTGCTGGTGATTCCCTCTGTTTCTGAAAAAAAAAAGATTCTTTCCCTCTTTTTAAGCCAAGCTTGTGAATCAACTACGATCATCTTTCCTTGTGCTGCATTTCATACAATCAATGATCTGATATGTAGCTCTACACTAATCTTTCATTCTGTTTATTTCTTCACTTTTTGGCCCGTCAGGAAAATGGTCTTTTTTACCACTCCCGGCCAGTTCGTTCCTCTTCAGCCTCTTCTTGAACTCATCAGTGATGAATTTGTGTGCATGGAATTGATTTATCATCGCTTCACTTGGAGGTGATTGGGCTGCTGCACAGAGAGGGATTTTTCAGCTGTTCTATTGAACAAAATACTACTTTGGCGATGGGAATCTTTCAGGGGACTGAACCACTGATGTGTGTGGATCATCCTGTTGACGTGCTTTCTTTGTTTTATCAAATTCTTCTTTTTCCCCAACGTTGTTTACTAGATTTTTAATGCACTTGAAGAAGAGTGAGGACTTACAAGTTGTTTAGATTTTCATGTGTTGCTAGATATCGGGGCAGTCTGAGATTTCCATTGTGTCATTTGGGTTTAATCATTAAAAAGTGTTTCACTTGCAATTATCTTTCAGTATACTTTTGATTTTCATAAAAATCCATCCTAAATGTACACTGAACAGTTATAAATATTCAAATGATGCTCTGGAGATGTTGGATTGTGTCCTGCCTAATCAAATCATTGGACCTTTTTTAGGTATTTTGTTCTATTTGTTTGTCTCCTTGATTGTTTTTATGACCATAAATGTACATGTTGCTGCAATTTTGTCTTGGATGGCTCGAGTTGTGGTGGACATGGAAGTGAAGGAACAGACTCCAGCCGTCGATCAAAGTTGTCAAATGTACTAAAAGATGAGACCAAGTGAAAATAAAGTTGACCAAAATTAAGATGAGTCTTTGATTTTGGAATTGAACTAACTGAAAATGTACCACATTACATCTGTGTCATCTACAGCTCACCATCAGAGTGAGCATGAGAGTGAATAGTTTTGTCTTGATTGATATTCGTTTGGGTCTGAAAATGAACACCTGTGTGTGTGTGTTTTATTAGTTAACATGTACAAATGATAGACTTTACACATACAATGTAAGATGTGATGGAAAAGTGCAGAAAACCCTCGGGGCCTTATTCCAGGTACTCTCCAGTGAGGTTTACATTAATCAAAGAAAAGAGAAAACAGATTGTTAAAAGGAAGCTCAAAAGAGACATATATATACTGTATGTATATATATATATGTATATATATATGTATATGTATATATACATATTACCTGTAATAAAGTGGTGTAAAAGAATGTAACTCCCACAAGGTAAACATTGAGTATTTATGATAGCTGACAACAGATTTTGCAAGTCTGTCCTTTAACAAAAAACCTTTTAAGATTTTGTTTGTTAAGCCACAGCTAGACTGTTGTAACCTTTTTTTTTTTTTTATCCCCAATATATAAGAATACGTTTTTCAACTGTGAATAAGATCAGTGGGAACTGTTGTGTCTCCCAAAGTTTTAAGATGCCCAAAAATAATCTTAACATCTTATCAACTAACTGGATTAAAAATATAACAAAATGTAAATAATAATAATAATAATAGATATAACAATTACAATAGAAATTAAAGCCGCAAGCGGCGATGGCGGGCCCTAGCTCACCCATGCCACCGCGGGGCCTGAGGCATGGCGGGGCTGTGGCGTGAAGCAGAAAGTG
Source organism: Scomber scombrus (assembly GCF_963691925.1). Taxonomy (NCBI): domain Eukaryota; kingdom Metazoa; phylum Chordata; class Actinopteri; order Scombriformes; family Scombridae; genus Scomber; species Scomber scombrus. Next base: position 15,017,481 of record NC_084978.1, read on the forward strand.
AGAAAAAACCTGGAAGGAGGCCAAAAAAGCAATGTTTCGTTCATCCAGTAGGGGGCAGTCACAGGTAGTTACATATATGGTCTGGTGTGGTCTGGTGTGTTCAGGGCGGCCACTCATCAGTCATGTGAAGTTTGGAGTGAATTGGACAAAGCATGAAGGAGTTATGAGAGGTTGATGGTTCATCCACCAGGGGGCAGTAATGGGATGCGTGCAGGTGTGTTCAGGGTCAGTCCCTCATCACACATGTGAAGTTTCGTGGAAATGGGACAAAGCATGAGGGAGTTATGAGCAGTTGATGGTTCTTCCACCAGGGGGCAGTAATGGGATGCATGCAGGAGTGTTCAGGGTCAGTCCCTCATCACACATGTGAAGTTTCGTGGAAATCGGACAATGTTGATGCAAAAAATGGCACTTCCTGTTTCCACTAGGGGGCGACATGAGCGACACCCCTATCAGATGGAAGAGGTCTCCACCCTGGACCTGTGTATCAATTTTCATGATGATACGTGTTCAATAAAGCCATCAAAAAGCCAAACGTATTTTCATGGCGAGGAATTGATGGTAGCCACGCCCCCACAGGGACGCCATTACTCGTAGCTTCACAGTGTTCATAATGTAGCTTCACCAACTGGTTCTGAATGTTTTAGAAGTGGAATGAAGTTGATGGGGTCAACTATGTATTTTTCATGAATTTAAGTTCACTTCCTGTTACCACCGGGGGCGCTATGAGTTACGTGGGAAGTTAATATATCGGGACGTTCAGGGCGGAGCCATCATCATGTCCAGCAAGTTTGAAGCTGATTGGATGAAGTATCTGGGCGTGAGACCCACTCGTATGTACATGGCGAGCACGCCAAAGTTAGTTGAGCCCTGGCAGACACGCCCTTTGACCTACGGATGCGCAGAGCACAACTTAAGCTCAGCTAGGTCTGGAGATGTTGCGTACCTAATTTGAATTTGATCGGGCGAACGCTGTGGGAGGAGTTAATTTTAGGCAGGAAAAATCAAAACCAAAATGGCCGACTTCCTGTTGGGTTGAGGTCATGAGGTCAAGAGGCTTTTTTGCATATGTGGGTATAATACATATGTCTACCAAATTTTGTGAGCATAGGACAAAGTTAGCAAAATTCCCTATGGGCCTTTTTGGACTTTGGACATTCCGCCATTCTGCGTCGACCATGTGCGACCACCCAAAAATATCGAATTTCGGATGAGGCCGGACGTCCGTGCAAAAGTATAAGCATTTTCGCATTTGGGAAAGGGGCGAAATTGGGGCACGAAATGTCGGAAGAATAATAATAATAATAATAATAAACATTACAATTTCAATATAGCATTTTTCCCCGGGGGTCTTCCATACCACATGATTACTTGATTACTTGATTACTTGATTACTTTGGGGTCACTTGCACTTTGGGGTCACTTGCACGTTGGGGCATGAGCGAATTTCAATAGGGCTTTCGCCAGGCGACTTGCAGTCGCCACTCGGGCCCTAATAATAAACATTACAATTTCAATAGGGCTTTCGCCAGGCGACTTGCAGTCGCCGCTCGGGCCCTAATAATAAACATTACAATTTCAATATAGCATTTTTCCCCGGGGGTCTTCCATACCACATGATTACTTGATTACTTGATTACTTTGGGGTCACTTGCACTTTGGGGTCACTTGCACGTTGGTGCATGAACGAATTTCAATAGGGCTTTCGCCAGGCGACTTGCAGTCGCCGCTCGGGCCCTAATAAAGGAAAAATAAATAAAAAGTAAAGGTATAAGTGACAGACATCTTCAATTTAGCAATTCTGTATAGATTTTGATAACACATCCTTTTCTTATTTTTTATACAGTGTGGAGACTGTAGAGAAGAATAATATCTTATTTAAATTAAAAAATAACTTAAATGATGGGGTTGTTTTTGATATTTTGGCTTTGTGGATAGGAAACTTACCTAACAAATAAAAAAGTATACAATGTTACAAATATCACGATTATTCTTCTTCTTCTTCTTCTTCTTCTTCTTCTTCTTCTTCTTCTTCTTCTTCTTCTTCTTCTTCTTCTTCTTCTTCTTCTTATTATTATTATTATTATTATTATTATTATTACAGGCACTAACCTATTATTATCATTATCATTATTATTGTTATTATTATCGTTATTATTATCATGTGATAAACGAATGAATATTATCTTGATATTTTACACTTCCGAACTTTTTTAATGCGCAGTGACGTCATGGCGTACGTTGATGACGTTGACGAGACGTTTACCATCATGGCGGCGGAAGGCTGTGAGGAGATGAGCGGCAACGGGGAGCTGGAAGAGTCCTCAGGTAGTCTCATGGAAACACTTAATGAAATGACTGAACTGAGCTGGGTGTTGTTTGACAGATACGACCGGGCGGTGGTTTCTCCTGCGGCCTGCTATGATAAAAGCTCTGCCCGCAGCTGGTTTTCAGAGCAGGCATGACGAGCTAAGCTAACTGAGGCTAACGTGATTTCAACTGCACGCAGCGCGAAGCTCCCTAGCTCCATGTACTACCAACTATATCTGAACTGATGTTAAACATAGAGGCTGACGGCTGCTCATCACCCTGCCAGCACAGATTAGTCGAGTTATGTCCTCAACGAGCACAAGTTGTAACAGTCAAAGAAGGACAGATGTGTGTAAACTTAAAGTATTATATGAATGAAATGTGTGTGGGAGGTGTCTTTAGGAAGAAGAGCCTGACAGTGTCTGTTGTGATCGTGTTGTTCATATGACTTACTCCCGTGTTCGGTTGAATGGCTGGTTTGTCTGCTCAGTGTCATCTTTAAAGAGTGTTAATAGCTTTAATAAAACCAGTCACACCACTTACTGAAAAAGCAGGTGTTTGTCATGCAGGGTGGATGTTGTTGTTCACCTGAAGGCGCTTTTTCCACTCCAGGGTTCAGGAAGGGGAGCAATGAGAAAGTTAATGGATTATATCACTACAGACAGGTTCACTATTTCTGAAGTCTTAAAACAACCAACACTGTAACAGGTTTTTCTTTAATTATTCCTTCTGTTCATATTGCCCTTCATAATCGCTTCATAATTGCAAAATATAAAATCTGCAGTCTTCCTTCTGTGCAAAGAATATCCATATATGAAGCTTCAGTAGTCCATTAGTCAAATCATGTAACTGTATTTCAACATTAGTTTTTTTGGTGCTTTTGTGCCTCAGTCCCTCTTTTTGCCCCTCAAGAACCAAGAAAGAAGAGGGAGGAGTAGAGAAATTAATAATTAAATATTCATAATAAATATATTAATATGAAATAAATGCTTTATTATGTTAGGTATTTCTCAATCTAGTGGCTGACAGAATCTAAAAATGACAGTCAGGCATTATGAGTGCTGAAAACCTTTGTGACCCATCAACTGCAAAGACCTTTGTTTTTATTAGTGTGTCTGTGAGTGTGTCTGATTATTGTTTTGTCATGTGAATGAACCATCTTATTGTGATCCTGTGTATATGTAACGTGCTCTCACGTCTTGATCTTAATGAAGTTTCCTGATTAGTTAACTAAATAGTATTGGCAGGCTTCTCTAGTAGAAATATATCCAAAGTTACAGGGAGGGTAAAGGAGGGATTTCTGTTATAAAGTCCTTCAGTTACAGTATGTTAATAGAGATTGTTTGGTTCATTTACCCTTAATCTGCTCCCTCTGTAGTGATGGAGGCTGCTGAGGTCCCCGCGCCGCCTCCCATTGAGATGGCCGAGATGGCAGAAGAGAACGGCAGCGCCGCCATAGCCACAGCCACCGAAGCCCCTGTGGACCCCGACCCTGCTCCCTACTCTGTGCCTCCAGCTACAGATGACGAGGAGGGGGAACCACCTGCGGATTTTGAGCGTCTGTGGAAGGCTGCACACGACAATCCTCAAGACTTCACCAGCTGGACTGATCTGCTACAATACTGCGAGCAGGAGGTGTGCGATCGTTATTTTGAGGGGGCAAACGGGAAAGAATCATCAGGTTTTTGATAGAACAAGCACGTTTTCCTCTTCAGACTTGAAAATACTGTTTGGTAGCAGCAGCTTGCTGAAGCTTCATGTGACGATTTTTTTCTCTAATCTTCACAGGGTCACATCACAGCGTCACGCAGAGCACTGGCGGCCTTCCTAACCCGCTACCCGCTCTGCTACGGCTACTGGAAGAAATTTGCTGATTTGGAGCGACGCGCTGGATACAACAGCAAAGCAGAGGAGGTAAAACAGGAGAGATTTCTCAGTTCTGTGTTTGAACTAATGACTCTTTATTACTGCAACATTAAGACAGTATTCACTCACTGCTTTTCTAAAAGGTATCAATGAATTTGTAATTGGATTGAATTTATATATGGATTAAATGTAATTAAACTGTACAAAATTATAATATTCAACTAAGTCATTTTAATTTTACTTATTTTGTAAGTTAATTATTACTATTTATTTATATATTTGCACACACAAAATATGCCATACATTAACTCAAAGTAAATAAACATTTATATAATACTTATACAAAGACATTTCCTAAAAACTCAAGACAAGAATTACAATACAAGAATGTATATGTAATACAATTATTAATTAGTTTACAACGAATTATTGCTGTCATGCCAAATATGTCTTACAGAAGTATGACAAAGTAGTTGGTGGCTAACAGAGTAATCCGGTGCCCAGTCACATTCATAATGATGAAATGAGACTTTAACACTAGGCCATATATGTTTTATAAATAAAGGTTTATCAAAGAATGTTTTTCACTGGTTTAGTGAACTCATGTTGATTGATTCTGTGTTAGGTGTGTGTTCAGGGCCTCCAGGCGATCCCTCTTAGTGTAGATCTGTGGATCCACTACATCAATCTGCTGCTGGGAACGCTGGACATGAACCTGCCTGATTCGCCCACACGGATTCGCAGGTAGAGAAACACATTTACACACATACACAACAAAGACTTTCAGTTCTTTATATAAACTGCTGCTTGTGTCTGCTGTTTTCTTGTGTCACTGATCTCCAATCTCAACCCTCAGTGTGTTTGAGGAAGCAGTGGCAGCAGCAGGTCTGGACTTCCACTCAGACCGGCTCTGGGATCTGTACGTTGAGTGGGAGAAGGAGCAGGGGAACATGAAGAACGCTGCAGCTGTCCTGAACAGAGTCCTCAAAGTCCCCACCCAGGTGTATAACACCCACTATGACAAGTAAGTAATCAAACACACACAGATGAGTAGTTTAATCTAAATGTCAAAATATGACCATCAAAGCACTATTTTCTGTAATGAGAATTGTAATGAATTACGTTTCGCCACTTCCTCTCTCCTACCCTCTGTCAGGTTCAAGACCCACCTGAGTAGTCATGAACCCAAAGAGGTGCTTTCCTCGGAGGAGTATGAGGAGCTGAGGATGTTGTGCCGTCAGAGTCAGAAGGCGGAACGGGCTGAACAGGCCCAGGAGGAGGAGGAGGAGAGGCCGCCTGGGGAGGAAGAACCCGCCACACCCGAGGGAACAGACACGGTGAGTAACACTCGACTGTGAGGCTTTAAAAATAAACACATTTAAAAGACATTAATTAAGTGAACTGTTTAATAAGTTATTGTTCTGTTCTTATTGTTTGTAGGAGGAACTGATGCAGAAGATTAGGGAACAGGTGTTGGTTCACAGGGACAAAGTTTACCAGGACAACGAGGGAGAAGTCCGCAAGAGATGGCACTTTGAAGATGCTGTGAGTTGCTTTGTTTTCGTTCTTTGCTTTTTAAATTTTTTTCTTACACTTTCTCTCCCCCTCTTGTCATTCACTCAGTCAAGGCATGACGACAAAATGATTTTCAGGGCAATTTCTTCTGAATCAAAGACTGGAAATTGTTACATACTTTTGCTGATATGATATGTGAATTGATACCAAAATTATACATCCTGTATTTTTGGGAATATAAACATGTTTTTCTACCAAACCTTCTTTCAGGCAGCAAAATAAGCCAAACCTAACTGGTAAATGTAGTCTAAAAGAAGGAGATGTACAAGAACTTTGCCTAAATAAGGGTTAGGGTTAGGGTTTTTATTATTATATATATTTGTGCTATGGAAACATTTCATTGGGTACCAAAAAAGTATTGACATTCAAAATTAAAACTTCTGAAAAACCCAAAACCCAAATTCTTATTTTTCCAGTCTTACAGCAAACTGAATTGTACATTTGTTTATCTGGTAATTATCCTGTTGCCTATTTTAAAATTTACATAAAAAAACCAACAACCTTGTTACACACTTTCATCACTTGCTACCTTAGAAACACACCAGATCTCTGTTTCTCTGCCCTGTAGATCAAACGTCCGTACTTCCACGTCAAGCCGCTCGATCGTGTCCAGCTGCGTGCCTGGCACTCCTACCTGGACTGGGAGATTGCTCAGCTGAACAAGGACACCAAAGACCCCAACCAAGGTGGGTGACTTGATTGAGAAGATGAATACATTGACCCCTTTGTCCCTGTGGTTTTATTAATTTGAGTCTTATGCATAATTTTTGACACGGTTGTATCGTAATAGATCCGAGCCAGGAAGCCACAGAGGAGTCAGAGGTTACAGCCCAATCTCAGGAAGGATCAGGGGAGGCTGACGTTGCAGTTGATGACCACAGAGTTCGCATCCTCTTTGAACGTTGTCTGATCGCCTGCGCTCTGTATGAGGAGTTCTGGATCAGGGTAAGGATGTAAAATGTGTGTGCGTTCTTGTGTTTGGTATCCTTGAGAACCTATAGACCAGATCAAAAAGAGAAGCTTGTGTGTAAATGATCTCTGCCTCATGTGTGCTTGTGTGTCGCTCAGTACATTCATTACCTGGAGCCGCACAGTGTGGACGAGGCTCGGGCTGTGTTCAAACGGGCCTGTGAGATCCACCTGATGTACAAACCCAACATCCACATGCAGTGGGCTACCTTCGAGGAGAGGCACGGTATGAGAAACCTGAACACACACGGATTTATTTACTTTCATCAGTGGACATGCAGGTTTTTGAAATTTTAAAATGAATATGTTATATTTAAATAAATGAATAACATATTAACAACTTATTTCAGTGTAGTGCAGAAACAGCATCCTCAAAACTCACTATAGAATTGAGTGAACACAACAAGTCCTACAGTGAAACTATTATAGATGATGTATTCAGCAAATTTACTCCATCATCTTCTCCATCAGGTGACTTAACAGAGGCCCGGCGAGTGCTGGAGGCCTTGGAGAAAACCCTGCCTGGATTGGCAGTGGTTCGTCTCCGCAGGGCCGCTTTGGAAAGACGGGCGGGCCAGCTGGACCAATCGGAGGCCTTGCTGCAGGAGGCGGTGATAGAATCCAAAGAGAAGCCAACATTACACGCTTTCTACTCCATCAAGCTTGCTCGCCTGCTGCTGAAGCTGGGCAGGAACCCCAGCAGAGCACGCAGAGTTTTACAGGAGGCGCTGGAAATCAGTCCGGTGAGCCAAGTCACAGTCAGACACCCAAGATAGCATCTACTAAGACTGCATCAATCTGGACTCTATTTTCATTCATTATCATTATGTGTTTAAGTGACTAAGGACAACAATGTTTGAAATTCGTTCAGTATTGAGCGAGAGCGCTTCAGCCGGCAGCCACAAAATGGGCTCACGTTATTATAAGTGTCAGACAACAACATTATTAAAATGGACCATGCAGTGAAGTAAAACTGTTTCGCTCTCAAATCTTGCGAAAGTTGAGGTCTTGCAAGAAGACAGCTAAATATTCAGCCATAACTTTTAGTTAACACTGAGCTAAACTTTCTGTGCTCCAACACAACAAACTGTTCCCGGCACTCCTCTGTTCAGCTCTCACTCACGTTTCCACCATTTTCTGCCTGCAACAACTCAACTCTTGTGAGATTTCAGAATGAGACTTGGTTAGAAACAATAACAAACAGACCAGATCAAGCAAAAGGTTAAGAAGAACTTCATATTTCTGTATGGTTCTTTTCATAATGTTGTCAGATGCTTATAACAATGTGAACCTGTCAGTGGCAAAAATAAGCACTATTAGTGGACGTATTGACGGGGCGTTACACAACAGTATTTCACGACTGCAGGCGGCAGGGCTCCCGATCAATACTGGACCAAATTTAAAAAAAATCTTGTCCCCATTAGTCACTTCGAAACAAAAGATGGGAAACGAGTGTCCCGGTTGAAAAGTCTCCCTTTTATTCTTATCATTCACATCTGGCATGCTAGTGGATACACATACAACTTATTACAGCCAAAAATAAATCAGTTTTTCAGAGTTTCAAAATGTCATCGGCTAATAATTTGATTATTAAGAAAATCAGATTGGAAATGTTTTTGTCCTCTCATGTAATGCTCTGACTGCTGTTACCTAACCTTCCCCTTCAGGATAATGATAAACTGCACCTGAACCTGTTGGAGCTGGAGGTGTCAGGGGAGCCCTGGGCCTCGGCTGAGGCGGTGCAGGAGTGTGTGACTCGAGCTCTGGCAGCTCCCCTCGCCCCACACACCAAGATCCTCTTCTCCCAAAGGGGCCTGCAGTACGCGGAGGACTACAGCAACTCCATCCAGAGGTCAGAGTTCAATATGAATGGTTACTGTTTGTTTAGAGCCACAAGGTCCTTTCTGAAGAAGTTTTACCTTAATGTTGCTCTTTATTGTCTCCGTCCTCTGTAGTGTGTTGTCTGTGTATGAAGAGCACCAGAAACTGCTGAACGAGCTGGGCGGAACAAAGAGAGGAGCAGAAAATGGGTAAGAGAGGAAAGAAAAGGAGGATTGACTCAAATTTTCTCTTACGTTGTTGGATTTTACATACTTTTTAACCAAAAGACAGCAGAACAAATTGTTTTAGTTACAAAAAGAATTTACCAGGAATTCACACACATCAACTTTTAAAAGTAGTGATATATTTGCTGCACATTTGTGATATTTTTAAAAACTAAAATGTAGGTTTTATTGAATAACACTGAATTGAATATTGTTATGTATATTACTCTAATGAGCAGTTCTTTTGTGCAGAATATAAAGACCCAATTTAGGCTTTTCATGGATTATTAAGTCCTCAAATCTAATTTTCTCAAACCGAGCAAATAAGTCCACCCTGCGTCAACCAGCTGTGTCAGATCATTTCCCCTCTTATTAAATTTGTTACACAATTCTTAAGAATTGAGTGTCCCTTTTCTTGATGTTGGTGCAAAAAGATGATTATTTCTCCCAACTCTTGAAAGTTTGAATGTAAAGCCGACTTTTGGCAGCGTACATGTATTTCGACAGACACAGTAATTAATAGCACTGATGACAACGCTCATGTCACATCAGTTGAATATCGGCTTCTAGTTTTGTTGTTTATCCGCTCTTTGATTTACAGGGATGAGGACCCAGAGAAGCTGAGCAAAAGTGACGACGGCTCTGCTGTTGCCGTGTCTGCACAAGTCCCTCCTACCATGGCGCACGTCCCCATCACCACGCCGCCTCCTCCAGTGATGGGCACTGACATGAGTGCTCAGGCTGGCTACGGTGGATACAGCAGTTGGTACCAGGTACAGTTAAAACACTGAGAGGAATCAGAAAAACATCACATCTGTCTACTTTATTATTTCTTGTTTGTGAGTGCCGTGTTTTCTGCTTTTTACCAGCAACCACAATATGGCGGTTACAACTATCAGAACACCTGGAACTACAACCAAGGCTACTATCCACCCAGCTAAAGAGGGAAACGGGAATTGTGACACCAAAAGGCCCAGGAAGCAGATTGACCCGGGATGACTTCTCAGCCAAACAACAAACTGAACCACGCGGTCCTGCCAGTCTGGTCCTGCGGGCTCTGCTGAAATACATATCCCAGCATCCTTTCCTCTCCGTCCTTCCTCTTGAGTTACATCACTGTCCTGGATTTGTGAAAAACACGGAGCTGGAGTTCAGCTCTCGTTTCATGTGCTGTCATTTCAGTGTCGATTCTGAGGGACAGTTGGAAAGATGGCGAAAGGAAAACAGTGATTTTATTTCAGTGCGTCAGTGTGGCTTCCTCAGTGTGAATCCTCTCTACATTTTAATCAGAACTATTTTTGTATTTGTTTGCAGCCTTTACTTGTCATAAAGTCATCCACTCTATCCAACTTTACAGGTGATGTAATATTGACATTTTGTACCATTCCACAAAGTAGGCTATTTGTTGTTTTTTCTAATGTATATAAAGGTGTTTTATAGTGTGTCGCAACAGAAGTCCTGTGTGTCATGTGTCTCTATTTGCATCTTAATTGTTAAACTCAAACTCTCAGCTTGTTGTAGGGAAAAAAAGTTTATCTCCTCCGCATCTACAGCAGGGTTTTCTAAAATGTTTTTTAAGAGTTTAGTATCTTCTGTACAGCACTGCAACAGAAATACAACAGAAGTGAATCACTAAATGCAATAAATCAATGAACAGTAGATAGTAGATAGTCCTAAATAAGTAAGAACACTTACAAATGTTCTTACAAGATCATTATTAACAGTCCACTTGTGTCGACATACTAACTCAAGAATTAAAATTTGTCAATGCTTGCTTCTTCATGAACATTTCCCATAAAGGACTTTTAGAAATGTATTAAAATTGCAATAAGGAGAGACAGTTCCTGCCTTTGTTTTGCCCATTTAGTACAATAATCACTCTTCAGGTTAAGACTAGATGCTTGTTAGGTGTTTGGCCTACTTCAATAAGATGCCTAATATTTACATGTCACGTAACTGGGAAAAGTCTGTTGAGAGAATCCAGTTTAATATATTAAGTCAGTCTTAATCACCCTTTTTGACCAATCCTAATACTCCGATAATGACCACTGCAGCCTTAATAAGAGCTGCCATGTTACAAACTATCAGTCTTGTTATTTGACCTCTTGGCATTGTGTTGATTAAATCTGTTAAAAGATAAGATTGGCAATAATCTATATTTTTCTTATAGTCAACAAATCCCCTTTAAAGGCCAAAATGTGTTTACAGTCTACTCATATCCTGTCACTCGTCCACAAGCCAATTTATTCCTTTTAAAGACTCAAATATTTACAATTAATAAATATAGCTCCATATATCTATATCTATATCTATATAAGTAATTTAACAGCTGGGCATCATATTTTTTAGCTAACAGCAGTACATAGTGTGATTTTGGGGACCATTTTCAGCTGCAGATTTGGTGCTCAAGGGATTGACAACAGCGCTCATGTCCATTGTAATGAATACCACCCAGTGCAATGCTGAGGCTTACTGACATGTTTTTAATGGGCTACGTGATCACTATGTATTAGGATCAATTCATTGTTGGTTTTGTCCAACGAAATATAGAAAATACCACACTTATGTTAAAGATTGTAACATAAGTGATTTTTTTAAGATAGAAAAATTGAGTCCATCACAATTCTCCAAATCAGCTTTATTTGAAGTAGATTCTTGGTGATTATGCAGACATAACTGTCAATATATTTTAACTTATAAAAAAAACTGGCAAAGTAGAATGTCACAAAATCAGGAAGATCGTGGGGATTAAATGTAAGGCCTGTTAAGAACCAATAGTGTAGATCGTCTGTGGTACTTTGCTATATAAGGATCAGGTTAAAATTGAACAACTTTGTTCTGTATTGTCTTTATAAATGTGTTGAAATCATGAGCCGTGCTCCTCCAGGCAGTATCACTCAGAAGCCAGCTATCCTCACTACACTCTTGAATTAGTAAAAGTCACTGTCAAGCTCACTGCACACTAACCAACCAAATCAATATCCAGTGAAATCAATCCGCCCAGAATGGCAAGGGGGCTTCATTCAGGCAGTTGGTCTTCAAAAAAAGCCAAACCGTTTTTCTTCATAACGTCTTTATAACTAGATTTTAAGAGTGACTACACAGCCTCACTGCTTTGGTTCAGTTAGCTGGCTTTCTGAATGATACTGAAGCTGCGAGTGCCATTGCTGGGTCAGACTGTTTCTGGTGTCTCAGGTGATGATGTAGTGGAGGTGGTGAGGTAGGCTCACAGAGCAGATTCTCCTGATCTCACTTTTTGATAACAACCAGCACAGCCGAAGGCACCAAACCTGAACAGACAGAAAGGAAAGTCGGGGGAAAAAAGGTTACAGTCTGTAACTACAATTCACAATTACACAGAATTCACATTACACACTTATTTAAGTAGGATGTGTGTTTGAGGTGCATTTTGAGTCACAGGACAGTGCAGTCAATCTTTAAGATCACTCAGCTGCAGTTATTGCAGTCTGAGCCCCGAGGCTCTGGAATGATCTCCACAAGGAAATCACGTCGGCTGAATCAGTGATCTCTTTTAAGTCCATTTTAAAAACATACTTTTATAGAGAGCCTTTCCTGATTCTACTCGAGTTTCAATTTTCCTTGAATTGCTTTTATCTCCTTTAATTATGGTTTGTCTACTCTTGCCTTTTTACTACATTGAATTGTTTTATATTTGTTCTATTAAAACATAATTATTGTATGATTTGTGTATTTTGCTGCCTTGTGAAGCACTTTGTAACTATAAATAAATTTCATTATTATTTATTATTACTATTATCATTAGTATTATTGACTATAGTAGCAGATTGTCTATGAAAATCCAATCCCGAGCTCAGTGCTCACCCAGCTCTTTAAGGGGCTTCTCCATGTCCAGTTCAGTGTAGACGTGACGGGGGTAGGGTGACAGCAGCGTGAAGTCCTGACCTTCAGGTGTGTTGCCATTCATCTGTACGTAGACGCGCACTGCCGCCAGCGGCTCCTGGGCCTTAAAAACTGTATTGATGGTTGAGCCATCCAGCAGACGGACCTGTAGGTAGTGAAAGGAAGTGGACGAGGATGTTCTATTAGGATCTACTCACTGAGCTATTTTGATATGCAGGTTTTGCTCCAGTGGTGTGAAGAGCAGTGTGTAAATGTGTAAGTGTGACTGAGGCTTGTACCTGTATCCTGCACTCTTCATATTCCTTCTTAGTGGGCGGGGGACCCTGACTGGTGGGTGATGACGGGCTCGGCTGAGTGGGCTGGGATGAAGCGGCCGTGCTAGAGGATCCACCCCCTCCGAACTTTCAGGACAGGTGAAAAATTAAATTCTTAGGTGGTTACTGGTTCCAACAGGTCAGTATGAGTAATGATGAACTAGATCAATGACTTAAGTACCTTTTGTGCTCTCTCCTCTCTGTCGCGTGCAATCTTGTCTTTAACCCTTTGCCTGGCAGGAATAAAGAAAAGCAACACTATGTAGTTAGAATTTGCTAATTTACATAATGTGTTATTTTTGTCTCTTTTCTGATATAGTGTACATATTTTCCTTTCTTCCACTGATCCCACTGCATCTTTTTTTCATTCACAGCAAAGTATTCAACAACAGTTTCATTTTGTAAGTGAAACAACATGTCGTTTATTTTGGAACGCAACTTTTTGTTAATCTCCTTAAATTATTTTCAACTGAGATGACAACACAGTGTTTTAGAAAATGATTTGCTTTCAAGACACATTACCTAAATCTACTTTTCCTTGCTCTGAGATGCGTGTATGTGTTATGAAGACTTTACCGGGCCAGTTTGTCTTCCATCTTCTCTTTTCTGCGCTGATCAGCGAGTTTCTTCATATCGTCATCCTGCAGCTTTTGGCGCATCTGCTGCAGCTCTTGACCATGCCTCCTCCTCTGCTTCTCCCTCTCCAGCTCTTCTGCTCGCTCTCGCTCTCGTCTCTCCGCCTGCTTCACTCGCATCAGCTCCTCTAGCCTGAAAATGGACACACATGGAAGAATCTGCTTATTTACAACAAAGCTCAGGTTTACCTATTAACTAACCCCAAACTAATGGTCACAGATGACACTGTCAGTGAATTGTGGTGGTAGTAGAGAGTAGTAGTCACTACAGGGATGGGGGATGGTGGCCTCTGACCTTTTGACTTGCTCAAGTTTTTCTTCCTCTGTCAGCAGCTGACCTCCACTCTCGTCATTCATAAGGCTGCCGTCTCCCCCTGCTGTCCCTGAGACCAAAATGAATGTGCATGAGAAAGTGATACAGAAAGACAGAGTAGTTTTACTGTCAACCATGAACCACAACCCACAAATCAAAGTAGAAGTTGCATGCTGGCCTAACTTAAACCACAAAAACTTTAACTCTCAGTGCAGACACGAAAAACTTCACCACAAACGCTGAAAAGCTGAACTGAAAACTTGAACATAACTGGTACGGTATTAAGATGATGAAAAAGAATAGAAAACAATAAACAGAGAGAAAGACAACCAGATTATCACAGAGCTGCTGATACTTGATTTGACTAAGGCTAACAAAAGAAATGTTATGAAACGAGTGACTGTGCTAAAATCACACTATGAGAGACCCTCCCGCCTCCTAAAATCACATAAAGCTCTGACCTGTAGCAGTGTCTCCTAGTGTTGGCTCTTCTGTGCCAGATTGGCCATCTGCTCTTCCTCCCACGACGTTCCCCACAGGCGGCACGTAGGGCTCATCAATGTCTGGGTCATTCTCGTGCTCCATTAACCTGGGTAAAGACCATTGCAGTGGAGAGACGAAGGCTGAAAACTTGGTGTGTTGATGACCAGACTTAGTGATATACTGGCAAGTCACAGTCATGTTATGGTAGGCAAAGCTGGAAAGCATCAGTGACATGATGTTTACAGCTATGTTCATTACTGTGTGTGTTAAGGCTCACCAGTCCATGGCTTGTTCTATTCCCTGGTTCCCCGTGTTGGCCACCGCCTTCTCCCTGCAAACACCAACAGAGACGACAAGCCGAGTCACTCTAATGTCAGACAGGTTTACTTTCTCTTCTTCGAACACTGTCTCAAATCTAAGGACTTTATCTGACGAACAAGTTGCTGTTATTATATCTGGTGTCACTCACGCTCTGTTCCTGTCAAAGCCCATCTCCAGTAGGCTCTCCAGTGTTGTTAGCTCTGCCATCTTCAGCTGAAACACAGTTTGTGTAAATAAATATCAGCACATTATGAAGAAATTAATCTCTTTTTCACTTTGGCATATTGTTACGCACTTGTTACTCATTGTCATTAGACTATAATCCACACAAAGACCATGATAATGCATCCAGCATGTTACAATCCATCTTTAATTGCTAAATTACCTACCTATTAAAGGATAGGTTCACAATTTGACAAATCTCTTTTAAAACAATAGTCAGGAGTCCATATGAACACTGAAAGAGTTTAGGTTTCATTGCTGTAATCATTCCTCCTGTTCATGCTGACTATTAAAAGATCACCTTCAAATGTGCTTTCAATGTAAGTCATAACATTACAGTCATTCTGAGCAAAACTGGACTTAAAAGTTTATCTGAAACCGTCTGAGTTTGTCATATCATGTGAAAATCTGCCACAACATTTGCATCAAATTCCTTTCTTTGTTTCCTCAGCCTGTGTTTCTCAGTAGAGCAGTAAAAACAGAAGAAATTTGGCACTAAACAGACAGTATCATTGAAAGATATCTACTAAATTAACCTAATTCTGGCAGCTGAAGCTTTATATTGGCCTCAGATCAACTTTTAAATATATTTTTGCACAGAAGGAAGACTGGATTTTGTCCCCAATCACTTACATTCTAGGTACATTAAGAGGGGATCTTTTAATGGTCAGTATGAACCATTAGGAACAGTCCCATGACTGCAGCGAGAAAACCCTGTTTTTAGTGTTAATTTGGACACCTGACTATTGTTTTCAGACAAACTTAAAACACTGTGAATCTGTCCTTTAACTCCACACATACAACACCTCATGACTTACCTTTAGCCCATGAGCTACATTAATTATTTTCGCTTAAGTAAAACACAATACTAAAAATGTTTCACATTTCCTGGGCTCACAGTCTGATAAACTCATTGTTTACCGCTTTTGGCTGATTGTAGCTGTTTCCTTTCATTACTAACATTATGCTAGAGCTAAAATTAGCTTTCATGTGGCTAACGTTCAAATTACGAAAGCTAGCTGTGAAGCTTCACTGGATTGGGACGATAAAAACACACAGGGGCAGCTAAAAAAACTCTCCGTGACTACAGTGGTCAGTGTCTGTCTGTATGTTACACGTAAACGGACAAACAAATGTAATTTTCTTCTTTTTAACGCTAACGGTAGCTAATTTAGTGAAGAAGATAATGTTAGTTAGCTACTCACACATCAGTCAGCACCGCTTCAACAGTACGGCAGCCCACAAAGGTCAAACAGAGCAGCGCCAGCAAAAAGCGATCATTTTCTATTAACTATTACAGTTAATCTCAAAACTTAATATATATATACATCCAAAACACATACATTATTTTAACATTATATTAAACTAATATAAGTATCTTGCCTCACTTTTGTGTATGTGTGTGTGTGTGTGTGTGTGTGTGTGTGTGTGTGTGTGTGTGTGTGTGTGTGTGTGTGTGTGTGTGTGTGTGTGTGTGTGTGTGTGTGTGTGTGTGCTATATGATAATTATGATAATTACTCGTTTAAAGGGACATGACATACTTTTTTGGATTTATATACTGTTATAATGTTAAATAATTGTGTTGCATGGTCAAAGATCCAAAAATTGGGCCTACAGCCTGCTCTAAATGCTCCATTTGTAAATCTGTGCATGCCTACTGTATAAACAGCCATCTGTTCTGTTGTCTGTTGTTATAAGAGAAATAAGATAATCTTTTGATTTATATATCATCATACAAAGACATTCCAATAGAGCCCTAAAACAAAAATATAAATATGGAAATGCGCACAACATTTCCTCTTTAATGTAAATTTCTTGATTTAAAATAAATTTAAAAAGCAAATATAAAGAGGAGAGGCATGAAGTAAATTAGCATATTAAACAAACAGCTATCATAAAAAGATGACTGTATTTCTGTATCATTGTCAAAAATGATGTGTATTATTGTTATGCAATTAACACAAAAGATTATATAATTTGCTCAGTATTTCTTATGTTCAAGTATCTTATATATATTTATATATCTTATTGAAAAACCTAATGAATAACAAAGAAAATGCTCACACCCTAGACATAACAATCCCCAACTTCTCCCCTCAAGTAGGTAATACAGAACACTGTACACCAAAACCACAAGACCCAGGACACTTACCCCTCTTTGCCCAGCCTTTGTCACACTCATTAACAGTTATTTAGGGCATTAAGCAATAACCCTGGAGCACTAAAATACTCACTGTACCTAAAAGCTATTTATTTTAAGATACAAAATGTGCAATACATATCATTCATTATATGTGAACAAGCTGTATATACTATACACAGCCACTTTGTGTATATAAAGTAACATGTCACTTTGTTTCTTACCATTAAATATCTAAACACTCCTCACTTGTCTGTACTTTATGTATCCTGATCCTGTTTACATTTAACAGAAATGACTTCACCTGTACTGAGTCACTCCGTGTGTATCTTTCTGTTCTGTTGTGTGTAAGTACATTGAGAGGCACTGAACCAGAGTCAAATTCTTTGTATGCGTAAACATATTTGGTCTATAAAGCTGATTCTTATTCTGAAATTGTAAAACAGGTTGTACTGGTGCCAAGAGAGAAAGAGACATTTACAATAACATCAGGTTATTTCCAAAAAAAATACTTGACATTTCATTTTTCATGTATACTTGTACTTACTTAGGTTTTGTAACTGGTATTAATAATTCATTATTACATTGTTGGAAGGACATCTCTGTTTAAATATGGAGCCGTACATGCCGGAAATGGTGGATTGCAAACATGCAGACATAAGGGCTGTAACAACAAAACATATACGTGGAATGCAGTGAATGCAAGATGTCCTCTGGATAATCAAAAGGAGAAATCACTTACTTTATTACCATAGCTACAAGCAAAACTCGAGAAAGAAAAAGAAAACACAGAAAAGGTTTTTAGACTTGCAGAAATAGTTCACTAATTAATCTACAAATAATTATCAGAAAGAATCTTAAAGCAAAGCAATACAAGAGCAATTATAGATCAAAGAAGATGGAAACTTTTGGACTGTTGTCTACTATAGTGGATATACTGTAAAAAAGAAGAAGAAGAAAAAAGAAGAAAAAGTTAAATTGTAAGATGTTTCTTTTATCCTAAATCTTTTGGTCATATGATTTTCTTTTCAGAAAAAAGTATTGAAAAACAAAAAAAGAGTGGTTATTTGATTTTCTTCTTTTAAACATATTTTGTCTGATAGATGAATGATAGGAAATACTTTATTTCTCCATCTGATATGTCCAAAGTGAACCATGTGATTGTAACACACGCTTTTTTGCTTCATTATTATTATTATAAAGTGCATAACATACCTACCCGAAAAAAAGCAACTACTTTTCCATGTCCCTCAGCCACAGATCAGGGATTGTGTGCAGTCTTGCTGACACCACATGTTGCTTTGGCTCTTGAGCAGCACTGACTGAAATCACAAGGACAATTTGTGCAAAATAAGTACAGTCAATATCAATTAATAATACAAATCAATAAAGGCCAATATCCCGAATAGTAACTTGTGACTTGAACCAAACCTACCTTGTTCCCAGTTGCAGTAGAACTTCATAAATTCAGTATTTCGGCACCGCACACTAATTTGACTGTCTAGTCAGAGTATGTTTTTTTTCGACAGGTAAGATTAGTGCATCAAGGAAGCTTTTTATTTCGTTTATGTCAGCTGTTTTTCAGCTGTAGTGAGTCAGTGAGGATCTGTTGGGTTAGAAGCATGTTTTTTTTGTTCGTGATTTGGCGCCACCTGCAGCCTTTCTCTTTGCTAGATACATATGATGGTTTGTCAGGTTAGTGTTAAACTACTTTTCCCCAACATGGACAGGATTTTTTTTTTTTTAATTGATCTTCATTGCGCCCTTGCCTTGATGACGACATCCGGTCTCAGAATATGAGAAAACAGGTCATTTTTTGTTTATTTGCCAGTAATTGTATTTTTTGTCATTCTAAATATGAAAAGAAAATCAAGTCAATTAAAATGTCTGCTCATCCCTTTTTGTTTTTCAATACTCGTTCCTGAAAAGAAAATCCAATGACCAAAAGATACACAGACCCTAAACATACAGAATTCACACAAAAATAAAATAAAATAAATTGGAAGACACATTTTTCTTCGGTTCTTGTGAGGTTATATACTGTATATTATTGTTTTTGTTAATTATTTATTCTTTGTTTAACAGAATATACAATACAATAAACGAAGAATATACAAACATCCAGTCATTCCAGTTTATAAGTAAAAGATAAATGACAGTAACAGACATCTTCAATTCTACATTCGGAATGTATTTTTATAGTAGTAATAATACTTTTCTTATTTTTTATACTGTATATTGTTTCCACTATCTGTGCTACTGCTATGGGACGTTTTGTGAGACCTCGCCCCCTCAGCCTCTGATTGGCTGAGTCCTCCCACGTCGGCCTCTGATTGGCTGAGTCTCCCACCTGCGCTACTACAGACTAGTTCCGGGATTCCGATGTCGGCCTAGCGGGCGAGCTAACAACTAGCGGCTAACTGAAGGAGCACCGATACCACTCTCACGCTAGAGGCAAGACAGCTCGCATGGTTGATACACGGTACGTCCTGTTTGTTTTACCAGCTCTTCGCGGCGTTAGTGTAGTTGAACGCAGCTATTGTTGTAGCGCCAGTCGCCAATGAATGCTAACTTTTACTCCGCGAATGTGAAGCTCTCATGCTAGCCAGGTGACGCTAGCTAACTCCCTTAGCTGTGGCTGTGGGAAAGGACTGAACAGTGTCGTAAAACTTTCGAGGCTAGGTAAGAGCTAATAAAATTACACAAGTGTTGCGTTTGGATCTCTAAATGTTTTTTTGGTTGTTTGAAATAAAACACAGTGGCGCTTTTTAGTGAACTTTAAAAAAGAAAAGATGAAGTGTAGTTTGATGAGGGGTGAGCAGATTGTCAGTAGTCTTGACTGAATCTGCCCTGGCCTGTTGTTTAACGCTTGGTCTTTTTTTTAGAGGAATGATTAAAAGATGAAACGATCCACTATTATGTGTTATTGTATCAAACATAAACCAGCAGCTGCCAGTGTGCCACTAACGATCATAGATGTGATTAAATCTGCTCCACAGGCCACTTAGCGATGTAGTTTTGCGAGCTGGAAATTGTTGCGGTGACATGACAGGCAGGGCTCGACGCGGAGATTTTAGGATTAACATCCATTATAGTCTGAGAGGAGGAGGGGGGGGAGGGGGGGGGGGGGTTGTTGTGGGACAGATGAGATGATTAACAACAGATATTGTCACTGTACCTCGGCCACAGCTTTGTATTTGTGAGTAATTTACTGATGATTGTGGAGAAGAGGGGTGTGTCCAAACTATCAGATTACACTGTTACTCCAGATCCGTTTTCAATGTGTTCACACCATACGGACGAGTTTTCATGTCGAGATAGGGGAAACGAAGTCTGTGTGTATGGGTGTGTGCGCCACTGATCAAGTACTCTATGGTTGTTCTGAAATTCCAGTAATGGGTGGCTTTTCCCTTGACCACCTGAGGGCAATGAGCTGTGTGTTTATCAACAGCAGACTGGTGACCAACTTAATGAGTAATGATGAGAAATGCATATACACACACAGCAACCTTTTTAGGACTATAAGAAGCTGGTTAGTCAGCCCGATTGTTGTGAAATAAGGATGAAACCTCTGCTTCTCGTGGTTAACTCTGTCTTGTAACATAAATAGGAAATAAAGTTTTGAGATTAACTTGCAAAATGAAGCATGGGTATTTCATAAAGTGACATCTTTATCACTTTTATTGTCTGCCCAACAGTCAAAAACCCAAGACTGTCACATAAGACAAAGAAAAGATCCATAAAATGGAATTATGTAACAAGTTTTAAATGAATTGATGATCAAGATAGTTACCAACCAGTTGATTTAATCAAACAATTGTCTTGTTTTTTTACAGGGACGTCCCACAACTTGCATACAGAAGCAGTGGACGAAAGAAGACGGGGGGAACAAGAGGAATAAAGGACTAATATGTATCAGACTATGTAACACCACTGCTGCACATGGCTTATTTTAAAAGGTGCAGAATGGGAAAGGAGGTCTATCTGCAGAGAAGTTGGAGGTGGGAGAGGTCTCTACATCCAGACCTGGCCGAGTGTGGCGGCACCGCGGTGACATACACAGCACTTCTCTTTGGATTGAGTTGATTTTGTCCCCCTATTGACATAAAAACTGAAGGCAAGGGTCTCAAAAGATCCACCAGGGTCTCTGCTTGGCTATTTGAGCTATTTTACGAGTAAAGGCAAGGCTGGGCATCATTTTTTAAGACTTCTGTTTTTTGTTTTTTTTAAGCAACTTTTTTAAAGCAAATTCCAGCTGGACTTTTGTTTGACATTAAGCAGCTTCTTGGAACCAATTTTGAAAGTGAATTTGTTGGTTTAGTTGTTTTCCCCTGCTGACTTAGTTTGAAACGCTGGAACCGTCCCTCCTGCAGCCATCCTCAGTTCCTTCCACCCACCCAGTGCCTAAATAAGCCCTCTCGGGACAATCACAGAAGTCATCAGCAGCTGCTGCGCTCAATCCCCTGCCTGTTCTCCTATACGTGCTTTTTCTCTCAGCCTGCTGGCTGTCCACCCACTACCTCTTTTAATTTTCTGCTCTTTTCCTTTTTATATTCATTTTCTTGGAGAGCTATAATCAGACCTCAAGCACAGTGACGGACATTAATGAAAAGACAGAGTTGAAAGAAACCTAGACTGCTCCAGTTTTAGTCGTGTGTGCAAGTGTCTGTGCTTTTGTGTTCATGCACAAGAGTATTACGGTTGCACTGGTGACTGGGAGCAGCTTAAGATTACATTTATTTATATTGTTGCACCAAATACAGTTACATTAAAGCCATACAAAAATATTTATGAATTACCTACACATATTTTTGTATCACATTGCTCTTGTATAGTCTTGCTTTTATAAGCTTCTATTAAAATTATGCACACAAATTAAACATTTACAACAAGCTGTGCACATGCAAGTAGAGCTGTGTATAAAAGAAAACTGTTTTTGAGTCATTACTGTAGTGCCAGGAGATTTTTATTGACTGGACGTAGAGAATCCCTCATGTTTCCATTCAGTTGCTGCTTTGCATAGTGCTGGTTTCTATTTTCAGTCTGTATTCATGGCCTCTCCTCCAAAACAAACACCATATTCACCATTCTGACCTGTAAACCACCCATTACAGTAGGTAGACTGTAGATATCTACCTCTATTTCTGTCTTCCTCCCCCTGTCTGTCTCTGATGCCGGGCTTTAGTGGTGGAGGGGTTGGGGGAGGAGTAGGTGGTCCTGCTTCTGCTCCTCCCCGTCCATTTAGACCCAGCCGATATGTCCCGGTCTCTGCAGCCACCACTTTCCTTGTTGGATCCACTACCCTCTTCTTCTGCTTCACGTAAGTCCATCTTTATGTCCTATTTGTTGTGTTTGTTTCACCTGTTTTTTATTCAGAGAAAGTTTACTGAGCACACTCGCCCTCTCTTCGGCAACACAGTTCACATTCACGTTGTTCTTCACTCACACCTGTGAGCTCCCCATTACAATCACAGCCTTCTATTTCTGGCCACTCTTATAACAGTTTGGGGGTAAATTGCCTTCCACAAAGGCTTATCAGTAGTCTTTGATGGAGCGTGGAGTGTTACTTGCTGGGGTTTTTCCATCTGCGTCTTGCCAGCAAGTGCAGGAATTGGAGCCTACTTCTGCAATCTCCACTTGTTTCTGTCTACAACAGACCAAGAAAATGCATCAGACATTGAAAGACTAGTTGTTTTGGTAATAACATGTCAATGTGTAATTTTGTTCCCTCCTTTTTTGTGCTGTCCAGGTGCCCGTGGTTGTCAGAGTATTTCTCCTCTGTCATTCCCATCTATAATGCCGTGATCTTCCTCTTCACCCTCGCCAACTTCTGCATGGCCACTTTCATGGACCCTGGAGTCTTCCCCAGAGGTAAACACACATCGACAGCATTAGCGTGCAAGTCTTTGAAAGTTTCCATCAAATAATATTATGTGTAATATTGCAGTGCTGTTTAGTACATTGTAGATTAAATTGAACTGAAAAGGTGACAGCACAAATATAAATATAGACAAAATTAAAACGATGATGCACCAGAAATTGATTGCAACAATTAATTGGCTGTAAACAATGCAGGGGCGCTATATAATTAGCCATCACGATGTGAGTACAATCTCTCTGTGTGTGTTTCTGTCTGTCTTTAGCGGAGGAGGATGAGGATAAAGAGGATGATTTCCGTGCTCCGCTCTATAAGACAGTTGAGATCAGAGGCATCCAGGTGCGCATGAAGTGGTGCTCAACCTGCCGCTTCTACCGCCCGCCACGCTGCTCGCATTGCTCAGTTTGTGACAACTGTGTGGAGGTACACACACAAACACACACGCACACACACATTATATCATGGACTTGCTGTGCTATGAATGTGAGAGTGGCAGTATCTAACTCTGAATACTGGTAACACTTAATTTTAAAACAAGCTTTTTTTAAACTCTTGTGTGACTTGACTGCGCAACCTAGATTTGTGCTATTCTTAGTTTCCACGTATGAGTGTGGGAGGTAAAAACTGTATGGACATCTGATTTTTGATGGGTCGCGGTTGTTGCTTTTTATTATTACTTTCCTCTTGATGTGTTCTTACTGGTTCTTCCCCCTCAGTGTCTTTTGACTCTGTGCTATTACAGGACTTTGACCATCACTGTCCCTGGGTGAACAACTGTATTGGAAGGAGGAATTATCGCTATTTCTTCCTCTTCCTGCTATCACTTACCACCCACATTGTGAACGTATTTGGCTTCGGCCTGGTTTATGTCCTGCACCACCGCCAGCAGCTGGACACACCACATGCTGCTGTTACGTATCCTTCACTTGGCACTTGTCTTAATGCAGAGCAAATTATGGGACTTTCTTTTCATATTTTACTTTCATTGTGATTTTTACTCTAGTGTTGTTTTGTATTTCTTATTTTTTTAATGGATTTTATTGTAAATTTCTTAACCCTGTTCTCCCAGAATGGCTGTGATGTGTGTTGCTGGTCTGTTTTTTGTCCCAGTCGCTGGCCTGACTGGGTTCCACATTGTACTGGTGGCCCGGGGTAGGACCACAAATGAGCAGGTACATACAGGAGCTGGTTTGTGTGGCTCAGACACTCCACCAATGAATCCATCCATACAGTTTACAGATGTTCTCTGCTGTTTTGCTAAATTTGGTGTCCATGTTGGAAAGTTACCACAGCATGATTGTGTTATTCTCTCTCCCTCCCACTTTAGGTGACAGGGAAGTTTCGAGGAGGCGTTAACCCTTTCACCAACGGCTGCTGGAGGAATATTTCACATGTGCTCTGCAGCTCTCAGGCCCCCAGGTCAGCCTTCCTCTCTCCTCTTCACTCATTGTTTATTCCCCTACTTTTACACTCTGCCCCACATTCATTCTTTTTCCACTGCCTCTTTCTTTCCATTACTCTCTCTCCCTCTAACTTTTCCACTCTCCTCTTTTATTGTTCTCGCTTGTCTCTTCAGTTTAAGTGGAGTGTATGAACACAAGTGTGAGGGACATCTGGTGTTAGATTGTGTTTCAGTGCAACACATATTCTTAAGCCTGCGTTTAATGTTTGTGTCATTTTAACGAAGATTTAAATTCATGTGTGTGACCCTCCCTCAGATACATGGGTCGGTGGCGGAGCCCTCAGGCAACAGAAGTACAGCCACCGTTTCTTAGGCCGCCTCTCACTGAAGCTCAACTAGAAGCCAAGATCCTGGACAACGGCATCCAGAATGACCGACACAGCACCAGGGTGAGTGTGGACACACAACAAAATGTACTTGTAGAGGTTTGTTTCTGGAAAAAATATAAATAGTACGTGTATGCATCATTGATTTTGGGATTTTCAACCTGAAATTGGTTGAAATGATAGATGACTGACCATAAGTTTATGAAGCAAAACTCTAGAGAGCCATTGTGGCATGTGACCGTTATTTTATCCTTTGTTACAATAACTGCAAAGAAAACAATAAAACTACATTGCTCAACTTCCAATGTAATGAAGGCAGTGCTTTGGCAGTGGAGCTTGTATTGTGTTGCAGTAAAACTTGAGCCAAACTCATTTTTTTTGCTGGTGTTTGTTTTCTCCTTTTTTTAGTAGACCTTTGCGTCTGTTCCCTCATTATGTCATGATGCTTCAGGATTCATTTCAATAAAAAAGTTATTTTTTAATCAGTTCTATAGCCAGTCTGCACGCAGTCTAATACTGTGTGTCTGCTATCATGACTTCACTCTGTTTCTCTTCCAGTCCAAGAGCAGTCTGGATCAGATGGAGAGTCAGTCAGCAGACGCGGAGCCTCCACCTCCTCCAAAGCCGGAGCTTCGGTATCCCGGCCTGCCTCGTGCTGACACAGAAGGTGAGACAGCAGGTAGACAGCGGACTACAACAGGTAGTTTCAGATATTTGTCCTGACACGTCGACATCTGAGTGTTGACCAGGTTCCTCAAGGGTTTTACCTCTTGTGTAAACAGATGAATGTTTGTTTTCTAATCACAAACACACCTCATTCAAATGTCACGTTTGGTGTCTTTTTTTCTCAGAGAGCAGCCTGTTGACAGAAGCTCCACCTACGCCATCAATGTACAAGTACCGACCAGCCTACAACAGCCCAGGAAGGAACCACACTGCCCTCACACACCCCAACAAGGTACACGAGGAGTATAAAATTATCAATATTATGTAGATACTGTACATTAATAGTATAAAATGAACGATCAGCTGAGGGTGAAGTTAACCACATGTTTTTGCCTGATTGGAAACTGGTAAGATCACAGAAGTAAGCAGACACATGTGCATATGAGGATTTTCTTTTTAAATACTTACATAAGCTCTCCAGATGTTATTCCAGGATTAGCTTGTTTTAGCATTAACCTAAACTTATATTTCCCAAAAACAAAATTATTAACATAAATGAGAAATGAAGTGTATCCCATAGATGTACTGTAACTTATCAGGATCATACAGCACCTTGTCCTCATCTATATAATATCTCACATATCGTGTGGTAGCTGTTCTGCCCTCCCCCTTCTAATTTTGCTTTGTGGTTAATACCATTCCCCTCTTTTTTGTTTTCACTTTAAAATGATCATTCAGTGGCCATCGGTCGATCAGTAAGTCTCAGCTAGTGTCATCTGTGTGTGTGTCCCTTTGGCCGTCTTTTGTGTGTTTTGAGTGGATCTGTCCCTTCCCTTAAAAACTGCATTGACTGGAATGTGTACTTCATGTACTGTTTGTACTCGTATTTCGATGTATTTGTTTATACACACAGTCTTTGACATGCAGTGGCAGTGCCTGTTCAAACCAGTCAATGTTTCCAGTCCAGTAGTGTGATGATGGAGTAAAGCACTGGTCAAGCATCCAATTTTCTCCCCACCACTCACTCTTTTTTCTGTTAGAATCTGTAGAGCAACTGTTTTTTGTTATTTGTTATCTATTCCTGTGGTAACATGATGATTTTCATCTTTCCTCCTCTCCTCCTTACTCTTCATCTTCATCACACTTTTCCTTAACCTCCCCCCTCTCTGTCTGTACCCCTTCTTCCTCCTCCTCTCTACTCTTCTCAGATGATCCGTGGGGAGAGTCTTGACTCTCCATCTTCCTCCATCCTCCAGTCCAGCCGCCAGCCCAGCTACCGCTCGGAGCCGAGCAGCCTGGATGGGGCCACAGTGTTGGGGGGAGGTGTAGGGGCTCGTAGGGGGGGAGGGGAGAGGGGTGAGGGCCCCGGAGGCCCTGGCGGGACTACTGGTGTGGTGTCAGGGGGCATGTCGGGCTACTCCCTGACTGGGCGCTCCTACACCTCCTACCCATCCTCTCTGGTCCTGTCCACTGGCGGCTCCCGCTCTTCCAGCCTGCGCTCAGCGCACACGGCACATAATCCACTGGCCACGCTCCAATCAGAAGGCACCACAGACACGAGCTACAAAAGCTTGGCCAATCAGACGCCTCGGAATGGCAGCCTGTCTTATGATAGCCTGCTGACACCATCCGAGAGCCCAGAGTTTGAGTCAGCCGCCCACGAGCTGTCGCCGCAGAAGCCTCATGCTTTGTTTCCCTCGGCGACAATAACAGGCCAGCCTGAGGTGGTGTCACCCAGTACCCCGCTGCAGGGCTACACGTCGCCCTTCCTCTCAGCTCAGCTCGCCCAGCAGAGGGAGGGGCAGCTGCTCCAGGGCTCTGCCACTTTCTCCTCCCCCCACAGGGCATACCTGCGTGCCGTCAGTCCGCCCCCCCCCCTCTTCCTCTGGGTCTCCTGAGACCCAGCACCTGCTCCATAACCAGGACTCCTCTTCCCGAGCCCCTCGTAACCCTTCTTCCTCATCCTCTTCCCCAGGGGCTCGCTCACTAGAGCCCCCTATCTCCCCACCACCTCGCGGCCTCTCCCTTGGCAAGTCTCAGTCTTACACTGGGGAAGCGGGGCCTCAGCACAAGCCTCGGCCCACAGGAGGAGGCGGTGTGCTGGGAGGGGGAGGAGCCGGAGGAGGGCAACAGGCTGCACAGTGAGTAGTGATCCATCTCCAGATCCACCAGCCTACCACTCTTCCTCCTCCTTCACCTTTTCCTCCTAATCCTCCTCTTCTTCCTACCTGGTTTGTGTCAGCCCTCCTCCTCCTCCCTGATCTGTGTGAGTCTTCCTTTTCCTCCTCCACAATTTTCAGTCAGTCTTTGCTTGTTTAGTGTTCAACAGTTGGATGTGTTATTGTTTCAGTTTGTTGTGTGTTTGTATATGTGTGATTTTAGTGTTTAAAGCATGCCACTAAGTGTCAAGCTCTGTGATTGCATGCCTAACCATGCTGCTGTTTACATCTGTCTTTGTCCTTTTCTTACTCACTAAGAATAGATACCAAAGGCCTTTTAAGATTCATGGTAAAGACACATGTTGCTGTTTGTTTGTTGTAATTTTCGAAGTAGAACCACTCACCTCCACATCCCTGTCTTCTTTGTCTCCAACCTCAATCTGCCCTCACTCCACTCCCCTTCCTGATGGCTGTCCACTCAGATCCACCTCTCGCCCAGCCTTGGCCAATCACACCACATCCAAACCAGGGGGTGGGGTGAAGAAGGTGACAGGCGTCGGAGGGACCACTTACGAGATATCGGTTTGAGTGACAGACATCCTTCACAGTCTATCACACGGAGGGGAAAAGGTCACTGGACAGCTTCCACTTATCTCTTAACAAAGCTGGATATTATTCATGGTCGCAGGCTCCTGAAAAACGACTGTTTCCGCTGCGACGGACTAAAGGAGCAGGCCTGCCTGGTACTCACTTTGTTATCTTTGTAACGCCGCTGGCCACTGTTTTCTGCCAGCCTTTCGAATTTGAACAAAGAGTAACTGGGGACACTGGTTCATTTTTCACAGGATCAATTTGTCTCCATTATACCACTTTGTGAGCCATAGACTGATGAGACTGTATCATCACGGCTGGGTACAGATATGTGTATAGAACATGCATAGCTCATTCGAATATGCTGTTTTACTTTGGTACATTAGCACACAGAGTATTGGCAACGGTGTCTGACACTTAAGGCAAGGACGGCTTTTATCCAGCAGATGTAAAATTTAAGAGGGAGGATTTTAGGACTGTTGACCAATAGAAACCGTCACTGTCTTCTTTCCACAGTTTGAACGGACCACACAGCCTGTTTATCAATAGGAGTCACAGAGAGAAGAGTCCAACCTATAAACACAGTATCATTTTAGTTTTATAAATCTTTGTTTTTAAATATTGTTTTATATAAATGTATAAAATCCTGCAGATTATTATTGGGTCGGATTGTCAGGTATTGAAGGCGACTATTGATGAGGGTGGCAGATGTACTGTGTATAATTCTTTTTCTTTTTTTTCTTTTTTTGCTCAGCGATTTCAAATCCGTTGCCTGTTTATAATTGATGGCTGCATCAGCCACTCATGAGCTCTTGCTGGAATTTTTTTCGTCACCCAAAGAGAATGATGATCCTTTGGTGGACACTTGAAGTGGCAAAATAATAATTGAGCTTCACCCTTTTCAAAGCCACAAAGAAATTCAGAATCATCATTGCAGCACAAGCATCTTTGTGGAATGTACGCTTGTAATCTTTATGCTAGAGACATTATGCAAAATCTGTTTGTAGCTTTAAGGTCATTGTATGTCCTTTTGGTGGTGTTTTTTTTTCTTTTTCTTTTTCTTTCTTTCTTTTCTGTAATATTTTGTCTGTCAGTCAATCAAGATGCTAGTAGAACCTTAAACCTTTAACGGATGGCCAGCCAAATAGGGACAGCGAGGGAAGGGCTTATTTATTTCACCAGACAAAACAACCTTGTAGTTCTGGACACAGTTTCAAGCCAGTCTCTATTAGATGTTTCTTTTTGTAAGAGAATAGGCAAAGGTATGGATATTTTTTAAAGAAAAAAGTTTGTTTATAAAGGACGTAGGGACTGGTTTGCAATAGGACACTTGATTTTTTTTTTGCCTTGAAACCATTCATAGTGAAGCACGCTTGTTTTTATATTTTCTATTGGTTTTTATTTTTTACACTTTTCTGATAAATTGTAAGATTAGATTTTTGATTTATATACAAATTTAAAAAACCCTGTAAAGGTACAGTGAATTTGTTTTACCCACAGCCATGTTAGAACAGGATAATTAGAGGGAAGGAGGGAAGAGTGTGCAAATTTGTGTCTTTCCTATTGGGCATTACAGTAAAGGATCAGTTAATTTTATTTTTTTCAATCAAGGCCCACAATGGTGTTTGCAATAGTATGACAGAGTTGGCTAAATGTAGCACGTCCTTTGGGAAAAGTACACGCTTGAAGCACACGAGTATCATTGTTCAACCCAATCATTGTTCGATCCAAACGACGGTGTTACGAGTTTTCAACCCCCCCAGGCTATGCCTTCGGTGTGCATGTGGTTTTTGTTTGTCGTGCTGAATGCTTCACTGGCGTGCATACTTGTGAGAATATTGTCAAATGCACGCCTGGTTCATGCGTGGGTGGTAACAATAAAAAAGAAGTATCATTAAATGGCACAAGCAGCCGTTGAACGGAGATAAAAGAGAACCTGTGTTACTTTCTTCCTGCTCTGGCCAAGAATGGTGGCCATTGAACAATTTGAAATTATGTGAGTATACTTCTATGTGAGAATAAATATCGCTATTGTGGGCTGTGATGAATGGAACGAGTTTCACAAATATCTGTAACGAGTACATTAAAGACATTTCCAAAATGGCCTTATAAAGAATTTTTAAAAAGATGTCTTCTCAGAATAAAAGGTCAAACTGATGAAAAATTGAATGCGTCATGAATTTTAATCATCCACTATTTATTTTCATCTGAGTTGCACTTCTTTCTTTCTCTATTTTTGTTTTTGAAATATGAGAGAACTGTAAACACATTAGTACAGGCAGCAAAGTGATGAAGGTAGCCAAAAAAACAAGCAATACAAAAAAAGGCATTTGTTCTCCAATAACTTAATGGATTGTCTCCAGGTCATTGATTGATCTTTCACGTGGCTCCATTTAAACATCCCTGCACAGCAAACCAGAACAGTGAATTGAGGTCCAGTTTTTCATTTCATGTAGATATTTGCCACAGTAAATTCTCAACTTGAAGTTGACATCTACAGTATTCCACAGTATCATGGATTTTTCAGTAATGTAAGGCATGTCAATGTTTTAAGTAATGGAAAAACGATGCAGCCTCTCTGAACTGTCCTCTCATGCCTCACTGGTCTTTCTTGCTCTCTGTGGGCTGCTCTGGGTGGTTGGTTTCAGGATGAGGCTCGTCGCTGCCCTCGTCTGGTTTAGAGCTGTCCTGCTCCTCTCCCTTCAGGCCACGACCCTTGCTCAGCTTCTTGGATTTCTGGAAGAGCTCGTTGAGGTTGAACTCTCGGATAATGTTCTCCTGGGGATGAAATAACCTTCATGTTAGCATGTGTGTGTGAATGTGAGGCTGCCGCAAAGCAACACCAACTCGGTACATACTCCCATTGTGTTTGTTACAAACAGACACACCTCATTGAAGGTCCAAGACACAGCTCTCCCTTTATTGTCCACCATTGGACGTCTCATGATTTCCCGTCCTCCTTGGAACAGCACCAGTGAGGGAAGTTGCTTAGACAGAGGGGAAGTGCTAACTTTATACCTGTTCAGGGAAAAATTATGAGGCAGTTAACACAGGAGCTTAAAATCATAGCTTAAAATGTGTATCTTAACCACAAATGGAGAAAAAAAGTGACAATATTCCTGCGAGAGCATCATTAAAAAAGATGCATAGTGGCGGAGCAGTAAAAAATATCTGACCTCTCAGAAACTTCTCCATAGCGTCCGATGTCCACCTTTCCAAACCTGAGTCCAGCACAGTTATACCTGCAAAATATAATAAAAGATGCACATGACGTTCAGGCTGCGTTACTGCCATTTTTCAAGTCACTGCAGTCCCTCAATGCCAAAATCTCAACATATAGTATATTTTGTGTGTGTGTTTTAATTTTCTGTAAATCTGAAACATACCAGTTTGATCAAATAGGGTTTTGATCACTGACAGAAACATGCAATGCATCTTAAAAAGGGCTTACATCTTATTTTGATTAAAATCTAAACGTTAAGGTGAAATCTGAACAGATATACAGTGTGGAATATGGTAGGCAGTTATTAAGTGCATATTTCATTAAATGCATGCTCTCAAAATCGACAAGCATCATTATGTAACAGCACTACAGAAATAGGAAGCACCAATGTCTGCAGCAGGTCGCGTATGAAATTAATTACTGTACATTTCAACTCTCAGACATCAAATATCACGATTTTACACTGAATTCATAGCAGCTAGGAACAGATAAAATGTAATATTAGCACACAGAATGATCAGTAAGTCCATGAAATATTTGGGTTTTAAACTTACAATTTCTTTGTTTATTAATCATTAAAAAATGTTTTTTTTAAGAGTACAGGCGTGACTGGTGATTTGTAGATTTATAACTGAAAATGTTTAGTAATGTAGTATGTTGCACATGGCTCAGCCAATCATGAAACCTGATAGACCCTGACTTCACATCTTACTTGAGCGAAAGGTCTGCGAAGACCGGAGCGAACGACTGGCAGTCCGAGGACCAGTTGGCGTAGAATTCAACGATCCAGGTGACACGACTGTCCTTTTGCAGCTCCTCCTAATGACTCAGTCACACAAGATTAGATGAGAACAGATTACACAGGTTTAGCTATAATTCAAAACTACTCACCTCTGGGTCTGGGGCATCATCAGTGACTTTAACATTTCATTTACAAATTTCTGACATTAAATCAATACATGATGTTGTAGTATTGTAACCTTAACAGGCAACGCTGCTGCTATTTTGGGCCATCATTGATTGATGGATACAGTCCAAAAATTGATTTGTAACTAAAAGAAAATAATCCAGGTGGCTCATATTTTTATGTCCTTGTTATACTGCATATGAATCTTTGATTACCCCATAAATGCATGATACAACAGTCCCAACAGACCGAACTGAATGATTCCTGTCAGTTGTGTTGTTCCAAAGCTCTTACATAACATATCGAGAAGTACTGAAGTACTACGTCGAAATGGTCTTATCATGAAGGATTCACAAGCATTTGGACAACTGCATGGTCTCTACTGTAAGACTCACATCTATGGTCTGGTCACTGAAATACTTGATGTACTCTGGGCCCATGTAGACGGGAGCCTTACAGGTCATGACGAATGCTAGAGAAGCACAGAAGAATAGATTATTACATTGAAGAGTTAAAGGATAGATTCATTTTTCATTCATTTTTTAAACTCTGCACAAAAACAACAGCGAGGTGCCTATATGAACATGTTTTTCTTGCTGTAATCATTCCTCCTGTTCATACTGACCCTAAAGAAATCCCTTCATAATTAACTTTCAGTGTAAGTGATGGGGGACAATATCCAGAGTCCTCCTGTGCAAAAATGTGTTCAAAAGTTTATCTGGAGCTAATATGAAACTTTAACCGTCCAAATGATTAAAATCAAATCAGCATCTTTCAAACTTTAAGTCATTTTAGTGTTAACTATCCTTCCACAGCAGCCGCCCAGACACAAAGAGGGAATTTTTTACTAAAAATGCTGCAACTGTGGAAGATATTATTTTACTGGACTAACTCAGACTGTTGAAGCTTCATACTATCCTCAGATAAACTTTTATATATATTTTTGCTTAAAAGGAGGACTGGTGATTTAAATAATAGTAATATTTATACATTTTATTTGTTGGTGCCTTTCAAACACCCAAGGACTTCATACAATGCAACAAAAGGTATGAAGTGAATACAAAAGATATTTAAACAGCAGGTGTTTTAATAGGGGTAAAAATGGAATAGACTGAACGTCATGATTAAAGTTGAATAATAATGAGTTTGCTATCTTAAAGGACCAGTGTGTATGATTTAGGGGGATCTATTGACAGAAATGGAATATAATATACATAAGTATGTTTTAAATCACCTGAGAATAAGAATTGTTGTGTTTTCGTTTCCTTAGAATGAGCCCTTTATATCTACATAGGGAGCAGGTCCCTTTCCACGGGCCTGCCATGTTGCACTGCAATGTTTCTACAGTAGCCCAGAACGGACAAACCAAACAGAGACTCTAGAAAGGGCCTTTCACGTTTTTTGTGAGTTTCATGGCCACTGTAAGGGAGGGGATGAGGGGAGGGGTAGTCAGTTTGTGCAATCTCCAACCTCACTGCTAGATGCTACTAAATCCTTCACACTAGTCCTTTAAACAAATGTGTTTTAGCTGTTATTTAAGCCCAGCTGATGGATGTGTAGAGTTGGTGAGTTACAGAGTCTTGGTGCAGAACAGCTGAAGACTAACACACATGATGCTGAGTCTGAAAACAGGTTCACAGCTTCACATCATTAGTGATACTTGATACAAAAATGGAAGGGAAAACAAAATGACTGAAACTAATCCTTTTTTTGTATTAACTTGGTTCAATTTCGTAAAATTCTGGCTTATTTTATGAATATTAACAAATAGCTCTAAAATATTGTAGGTGAATATAGAGAAGAACGATGATGGTCCACACACTGTAGCTCCATTAGATGTAATTTAATGAGACATCCACCAGTGACATAAAATGCATCTAAGGGAGGTACAGTGTGCAGATCTTCATCTTTCTATTTTAAATTGCGTCTTTGGTCCAGCACCTGTTTGAAGTTTAGTGGATATGCACGTCTACTATGCTTTTTTGATTAGATGAATATAGAGAGCCATGTCTACATGTGGCTTAGCTGGTGACAGCTAAGATGTTTCACAGCTAAACAGTGCAGTGGAGATGATGGATAAAATAAAACTGTTATCTGTCCTTCTTGGTGGAGATTGATATTCCACAAATGTGTCTAGACATGCTCAGATTAAGCTTGAATGCAAGATTTTATTGAGTCATGTAAAAAGAAAAGTGGGGGAGTGGGGGAAAATAATAGTTAAGCTGCTCATTAGGACACTGACCGACACACAGTGCGAGGTAGAGGATGCCGAGTCGAATGTCCAGCCTGAAGAAGAGGATGACGTTGGCCACTTTACTGAACAGGAACAGGTTGCCTATGTGCTGCTCCATAGTGACTGAAAGAGTGAGAAGAAAAAGGGGAGGAACAGTGAAGGACAAAGAGTGTTGATACAAGGTCAGAGGAACTCAGGGAAACATTGCAACTGTAATGTTTACACAACAATGCCAAGTTTTTAGTAAAACACTTGCTGGATGTGGCTCGGCACAAAGCTTTTTTTCTGGTCGAGGATTTGAAACAGTTACACATTAGGTCACAAACACCTATTAAGTTAAAATGTAACATTTGCTTAATATGGGACACAAACATCTGGTGTCCACAGTCATTTTACTGTCTGCAGATTATATGGAAATAAATGTATTACATTCCATAATTAATACAGTTGTTCCCCACGGTCCCCAAACTGAGCATCATTTGCTTGGTGAAAAAAAGGCTGCGTGTGCGCAGTTAATGAACCAACAGAAAACAAAACTTTATTGTTTCTAATTGATATTAAGGTCTTTTACAGCTCTTTAGTTAAGCTGCAAAATTAGAAAAATTAAAAAACCCTAAATTTTAAAATGTATAAAATTATTGACTAATATTATTTTCAATCAGTACCCCTCTCTTTCTTTCTTTTTTCCTCCTTGTGTATTATTTTGGTTTTTATTGAATGTGAAAAGCTTCATACACAATCATTTTAACAATCTTTTCTTATTATGTCAATCTGGAATTTCCTGGCACTCTTTTTGTTCTTCATATTTGTATGTTAATGCATGTTTTTTTACAACTTTTTTCAGTAAAGTTGGGGGGAAAAAATTTAAACTTTTGATGATGTGACTATTTATAGTGTAAATAAACACTTGTCATGTCATGTCTGAGGGTGTGTGTGTGTGTGTTTGTGTGTGTGTGTATGTGTGTGTGTGTATGGTGGGTGGGTGGATTGAGGGTGTACTTACTGGCTCTTCTGTTCTTCATCATCACTATTGCACTGAGAAACATGAGAATCTCCAATTCTCTCTATAAATCAAAGAGAACATGTTAAACAACTTTTTGACAAGTAAGCAATTATCCAAGTCTGTAAACCTAAACCCCCTCCCCTTCCACACACACACACACACACACACACACACACACACACACACACACACACACACACACACACACACACACACACACACACACACACGCTCACCCAGTCAAAGTCGCAGGAGTTGCCGTCCTCCCGTTGGGTCGCCAGGTGCTGGCACACACCGGGCGCCTTTCGGACCAAAAGGAAGGCGACGGTCATGAGGAACGAGCCGATATAATACGGCTTCAGCAGCCATTTGTAAATCTGAGGTAAGTGGTACAAGAAGGTAAAGAGCCCTGTGATTAAAGCCATGCTGACTGCGGCAGAGGGCAAGAGAAGAAATGACAGCTGCAGCCGCAGCAACTGGACTTGGTGAGTGGACGGGACTGCGCATGCGCCAAACCAACTGGCTGTAGTTTCTGAGCCTCGCGACACGCCGTAGATTTGGCGGGCAGTGCAAAAACGTAAACAAGAGTGAAGCTGGAAGAATGGAGGAAACCGAAGCAGAAACACAAAAAGAGACTGTAGATAACGTTAACCCCGCTGTAAAACAGACCGGTAAAGCTACAGGAGAAGCTTCGTCACAGATGTCAGAGCCCGGGGCAGTCGGTGAGCCGGAGGCTCGGTGGAGCAGGATAAAGCTGTTCGACAAAGTGATGCAGAAGAGCCTGGATAAGTTCATCGGCCAAGCCAGGTGATGTATTAAAAACCATGGATACAGTAGCCCCAGTTTCTACCTCTTACGTTACTGTCATGAGTGTAAATAACATGTAACTATATTAAATTGAGAGGCACGAAATAATGCGAGCAGTAGTCTGAAGGTAACGTTACAAACGGTGACAATCTAACGTGAATGAAGAGCCGTACGGTGTTTCGGTTCAAAGAGTGACCGTGTTAACCGGTGACTTTCAGCCGAATGCGTCGTGGTTGTCGATAGTAGGTGTCCTCCTAAAAGCCTTAATATCTCTTAAATATTCAACAAGTAAATATTCTTCTTTAATCTTGAACTATTTTGTTGACCGATTTAT
Organism: Scomber scombrus; assembly: GCF_963691925.1. NCBI lineage: Eukaryota > Metazoa > Chordata > Actinopteri > Scombriformes > Scombridae > Scomber > Scomber scombrus. The sequence goes on from NC_084978.1 coordinate 15,054,146, forward strand.
AATTTCAGTTACTTGTTACAACGATGCCAAAACATTCACTGTTTCAGTTTCCTATTTGTATTTGATCCTTTTATCTGGTTATTATTAAAATCGAAGTGTCTTTGTATATGGAACTGATTAATCAATAATGAAAGTAATAATTTGTTGCAACCCTAAAACATTGTGTGTGATGACACTTTTAAAGTGGCATATGCCGTTATTAAACTGAGATGTGGTCCAGTGTTTTGCTAAAGGCCACACTTTGCCATACTTTTTGTTGACTCTACTTTCACTGTCTCTTTTCATAAATACAGTTTTAACACATTTGCCAGAACGTTTCGTCCACTGTACAAGAACAACCCCCAGAGGATGGAGAGCATTCACAGGCAGTTCATAGAGGAGTTGCGGAGGATTATACAGGTGTCAAACACATGAAATCAACACTATTTATGAAAATAAACTACAAGTGGTAGGTCCTCTGTCTGGTTGCCTGGTTGTATTATTTATGTCTATATTAATTTGTGTGTGTGTTTGTGTATAAAGGAGGACATCAGCAGGTTGACTGAAGAAGGCCAGTTAGAGTCTAAACTGAATGAGTTGGACAAACTGGAGAGTGCTGCCAAGAACAATCTCGACCCTGCATGGTTGGTACAATCAATATATGCCCCTAACCTCCCTGCACCTTCTGTTTTCTCTGCTGACACGATCTACTGGTTACATGTCAACATTTGACAATATGACCAACTTTTCCCTCTTTGATAGCATGTGAATTCCGACATCAATCATCTCCTGTTAACACTGCTTATTCAAATAAATTGTAACAACAAACAAACAAGCAGTAGGTTAATTAAGGGAAATTTTATCTACAAACAGAAAATGAAATATTGTTGATATAAATATTCTGACCTTCATTGTGATGCATAGTGTTTTTGTATGTTTCTGCTGAGATTCTCTCCTTAAATTGTCAATTATTATTTTGTTGTATATAAACTATGGTCAGAGTTGGTCAAATATATAATTGTACTATTTGAGGATATAAAATCAGTAAATCTGTTCCCTAGTGTTCATCAACAAAGAACATCCCATTTCCTGAACTTGGCCCTTGTATAAACTATATTTTATTTTAGACCACGTGTCTCACTATGACCTGTAATGAAGTTGTACCATGCACAAAAAAAGCATTAATCTCAAAAAATGAAGAGATTATTTATGCCAGATTTAACTATTAGCTAACTTCCACCATTTCACACTAACAATTATATAGAAAAATGAACATATAAATACCAGCAACTTCATCCAGTACAACTATAGAATTACAATTTTGATTTTTTTTTTCTACACTTCTTATTATTCTTCTCTTCTTTGTTTTCTTAGGCGACCCAGTGGGATTCCTGAGCAAGACTTTTGCAGCTTTTTGAAGCCATACTATAAAAAGCAGGAGGCCTACATGCGACTGGAGCTGAAAAAGATCCAAGCGGAGAATGCTGCCCTTGCGCAGAAGGTTCAGGCTGGCAGAGAAAGTATTGCTCAGACTGAACATTGTATTTCAACCACTGTTGATGAGTGGAAGGTAGGAGAGAAAAAATGGCACATAAGTAAAAAAGAGATTGGAGCTGGAGAGGATGACTTTCCCTTTAAATTATATTCAGTATGCTTTTTTACACCCACAAAGAAGATGCAGCTCAGCAAGTAACTTAACTGACATAAGATGTAACATCTGTAGTATACTATACATATGGAGATTAATACAACAAAGATTTTGTATCAAACTTAATGAAGTTTAATTCATATTAAGCTAATTTTGTGGAGTGTATATATATATATATATAGGTCACAATAATGAGCAAACAAATACATGGAGATAACTATAAATGAAAATGTATAAATAGAAATATTAATTTAACATGTTTTTTTCAATACACCCTCTGAGCATCTGAATTAGGGTTGGTTACACTATTAGATTTAATTAGAAAACCTTTCTAAAATGAATTTGTGGGTTTATCTAAATTAAAAAATGTGTATCAGTCTGACTCGTCAAGATCCTGTGTTCAATATGAGTATAAATATATGAATAAATTAGTTTATTATGATTGACGTTTTCTATTATTATTGTACAGTTTGAACGAAGATGTACTGCTGAGGGTCCAAAGATACTTGTGCACTATAACATAAGGAGAAGTGTGAAACAGAAATCTGCCTGGAGTTCAACTCATTTTTGTGTTTTTTTCTTTTACTTTCAGGCATCTGTCACAGAGTTTGAACGGATGAAGTCAAATCTCTGCCCCTCTGGTGTCAATGATTCTGGTTACTCTGATGTGTGATCTTCGAGTTCAAGTTATTTTACCTGCAGATATATGGACTAAATTTTTAAAACTTTTTTTAAAAAAAAATGTAAAAAACTCCAAAAAACAATGCTGCTAGAGGCAGCTAGATCCTGTGTGTTACTTTTGTTGTCAGACACTTAAAATCACAACCGTAGCCTGTCAGTGGCAATAAACACTATTGCAGCTTGTTCCACTGCTACTGGCTGCACAGCTCTCACTCAATACTGGACCAATTCCAAAAATGTTTGTCCCCATTGTAAAATGGGTTACAGATTAATAAAAAGAATGACAGTTAACTGTACTTATTTGTTTTGTTTACTGTGTCTACGTGAAAATAAACTTGGTAAAGAATATTCATGTTGAAGCTAATGTCCCCTGCCATTACGGTATTGTGCGTGCGCATGTATGGTATTACGGTACATGAGCCATGAAAATAAAACCACAAAGAAGTAGAGAGCCGACTAGTTGACACTCGGATGAATTCACAGGCAACATCGTCCACGATCTAGCAGGCCACACACCTGGAGATACAGCTATTTTCTTCGATTTTAAATGTATTATTCGCGATAGATATGACGGACATGTTTTCAACGTTGTTTAGTCAAAATGAAGCTCAGGGACCACCCAGCTCATCGTCCCTGGGCTTCGGACCGGGGAAACCTCCGCCGCCTCTTCCGCAGAACCAAGTCTCCATGGCGGGGCAGATGCCACCGCAGCTCGGGGATGAAGGGCCTGCTCTGCGGAAGCCCGGAGCAATGAATGAGCCTTTCTACTTACTACGAGAGCTACCTGGTACTAACTGCTCTTTGTTTTGTGTGTTATTTGTATGTTTATTAATAAACCCAGAAGAAAGTCAAGCTGCTCTCAAACGTTGCTAAGCAGTTTGTAAACAATGCTAACATAGCTAAGGTTAGCAAACAAGATGAGTGTTACCGAAAATATTTGAGTTAGCTAATTACCGGTGTTGCCCTCCCCCCTGTTTTTCACAGATATGGTTAATTTTTAATAATGTATCCGATACTCAACAACATTTCTAGTTAAGTTATACGTTTCAACCCCGCTCTTGTGTTTTTAAAGTTAAATGTTACGTAACAGTGCAGGACTGAGCATCCTTGATTAGCGCAAATACACTTCAAAATCCTGTATTAAATTAACCCCACTATTGATGTCTCTTGCACCTTTTTGCAAACATCATACAGAAACGCTCTCACACCTGTTCTTTGAATGTGAAATATCAACAAAAAAAAGTTACACTAATCTGGAGTCTCACCTTTCTGAAGCACTCAACTCTACATACTCTTTAATCTCAAAGAGATCATCTGCTACAACAAGTCAGAGTAACGCTGCATAATATCTTATTCATTTAGTCATTTCTTTATGCTAAATGTTATGCTAAAAACAGAAATTCTGCAAAAAATCACCTCAAATAGTAACTTTCCTCCTTGAATTGAACTCTATTAATATCACTTAAGTTTATAAATAATAAGAAAGCAGTAAATTAATAAATCACTACGAAAAAATATTCCCTGAAACCTCTGACTAAAAAATATATGAACCCCACATTTTTATTTATGTATTTAATTATTAATGTATTCATGTATTAATGTAAATTGTTTTATTTATGTATGTATTGTATTTATTTATCTTTATATGTAATTTGTTAGGTCGTATTCTTTATTTCCTCATGTGTAGCTGACTGAGCTGTATAGACTGTATGCATGATTGTGTATTTCACTATTTCAACTATAAAAACAAAAACTTCCTTGATCAGTGCTGATTGGACACCGTTAATTTACATTATGGGAATCCCGTATGTGCAGAATTATAAATGATACATGATATGATTTGACATGCTGATGTTTGCATGAATTACACTGATAAGAACCTTCTGTGTGTTCAGTGGGAAACGAGTTGACAGGCAATACCAACCTCATCACGCACTACAACCTGGAGCATGCCTACAACAAGTTTTGTGGGAAGAAAGTGAAGGAGAAGCTCAGCAACTTCCTGCCAGAGTTACCAGGTGAGTCATGGAAAGGAAGCACAAATGTGGCTGGACGAGTTTCTGCACAAACATCATCAGGATAAATCCATGTAGTTTTAGATGGTGATTTATGTTCAGTGTAGGAAATAGTTACTTTACCCTTGATAATAGTTCAGTCTATTATCAGTCATTCACCACAGATGCCAACTATGTTCTCATTGACACCTGTCTTTAGGGCTGGAGAATATCAAATATAACAATATTTTTGACTAAATACCTCTACCGATATTACAACTACATTGCATTGAAGACTATTGTTGCTTTCACAAAAAAATTACTCAATTAAGTTTTTGATAAATAATAATGTGTAATGTGGATATAATGACTAAGTACTTAATAGCTGTAATAACTGTAATGCAGCCTGTAAAACAAGGAAAAGACTATGCTATATCATGATATTATCATATCCAATATCTATGACTATATCTAGTCTCATATCATGATATTGATATAATATTGATATATTGCCCAGCCCTACTTGGCTGTATTCACTCCGGAAACGAAGTTGTTAACTGAAAGGGTCATCAAACGACAGCTCTCCCTCGTCTTTTTCTAAAGGCCACAAGCTGTAAGCCCCCACTTTACTAATAAATCTGTAACCCAAGAACAACACAATGCACATTTGAGATGCAAATATAAAATGAATGAATCTGTAAACACCCCACATAGAAGACAAAATAATGATGCCAACACCTGTACTTCCTGATCAATTGTTTAATTGATATCAAACACAGCTGAACCCTTAACCAGATGTACAGTTGTGTGCTCACCACTTGCAGTTTCATCCCTGTCACCTGCACCCTGTCTTTCTCCCCCTTGTGCCAACTTTTCCTTCTCTGATGTGCTGCAGGTATGATCGACTGTCCCGGCACTCAGGATGGCAGCTCATTGCGGTCTCTGATTGATAAGCCTCCAGTCTGCGGAAACTCCTTCAGTCCACTAACTGGCGCTCTGCTTACAGGCTTCAGACTACACACAGGACCGGTACTGGCTGAAAAACACACACAAAATATTTGTGCCTACCTCAAAAGGCACACATATTTTCAGTGTTGTGGCAGATTCTCTATAGCAAAAATATACTCTGGCCTGTAAAATATTGTAATGTTTACATTAATACTTACACACATGCCTGTATTTATTTTTCCCAGCTCCCGGAACAATACCGATTAATGCACATACAGCCTCCAAAGAAGAAGAGCAAACACAAGCACAAACACCATCGACCACAGGACCCATTACCACAAGGTAGGACATAACCAACCAAACATACACACATGGAGACTGGATTTTTTTCCAGGCTGCTGACCTGTTACTTTCTGTCACTGCAGAAACCCCATCAGACTCTGACCCCAAGAAAAAGAAGAAAAAGAGGGATGACGATCCCGATCGCAAGAAAAAGAAAAAAGACAAGAAAAAGAAGAAGGTAGGAAAAGCAGTTTGCTGTTTATTATTTATCCCATTGCAGTTAATGGCAGAAGATGGAAGCCTGTCTCGACCCCCAACAACATCAAAAGCAAACTCATCTCTAAACTAAAACCTCACCCTGAGGATCTGATCTTGCAACACTTTAGTTTAGGTAAACTGAAATACAGATCATTTGATTTTGGCCACTAGGGGGTGAAAGAACTCAACAACTGGCTGTCAGAGAAAGAGCCCTGACTTATAATTGGCACATGAAGTTATGGCTTCACCTTTTCACAAATACTTGCCTACAGTTGTTTACAAATACATCATAAACGCATGTATCTGCTAAAAGCTACATTTTCTAAATGTGTTTAGAAGTAAAGTGTTACCATTTGGGGTAAATTTTAGACCCCTATCACCCTTATAAGGCTGTAGTAGGGGTTCCCCCTGTAGTTTGCATCTCTTGCTTGAAACAAAATATAAAATAAGTTCCTTACCACATCTTTATAGCCTACAGTTACACTAAGTGCTATGAAGTCCCACCTCTTCCAGAGAACTTGAATCTACAGGAATAAACTTTATTAACTGAGCTTTGTTGATTCTCTGTCCCCCTCCAGAACCGCCACAGTCCCGACCACCCTGGCCTTGCCGGCTCACAACCCAACAGCAACAGTCTCAGATAGACAGGAGCCCACTGTGTGCATGCCCGTGTGTGTGTGACTGTGTGATTGTGCATTTTGTAAGCGAGAATGTGTGTGTTTTACAGATAATTGTATTATTGAGAATATGCCATAGTGAGCGAAAGGATCTAATGAAATAATGCAAATGGTTGTATGATGTGTGTGACAGTGACAGAGCAGCTACACAGTGGATGTGGGCGACAATGAAAAGAAGTGTTACAGAGCAGTGTAAATGGCATAAAGCCGCTGATGTTATGGATGAGTGAGCAGGCACTGTATGTATGTTTTCTTTGATTTTGTTGTAATATCTTTTGACTATAATGCCAAAATCAAATAAACTTTGGTTATTAGCTTTGTTTTTGTCTCATTTAAAAACTTGTCACAGGTTAATTTCTGTTTCTTTAGATTATATGATCATTACATGAAGCATTTGATACACTGAGCCACCTTGTTGTTGTGAACTTTAGCTGTATAGATGGATGGCAAAAATAACAATTACACAACAAGTCTTCATTCATACATTTTTTATTTTTATATGAAATACACAAGCTGGATATATTGATTGTAGGCAGGAAAGAAAGGTGTATATTTAGCAAGATACAGCAACACTTCAACCCAAAGGGTAAAGAGAGGAGGTTAGATAAGCCACTGAGAAAGATCATTAATCTTAAAATACAGATGTGGTGAAGCAAAGGGTAGTTTTTTTTTGTTCCTGAGACTGTCAGAAGTGTTGATTAAACTTGATGTGCCAACTGCTGCAAATCCGAGTAACAAAGGCAGATGTACAAGCGAATCACTGACTTGACTGCTAGACTTCAGCTTTAATAGAGAAGAGACAACCATCATCCTATAAGTAATACAACTTCCTGAGGTACAAAAAGCCCAGGTAGTTTTGGTGCATTGGATTCAAACTGTGGATCATGTATAAAAACTGCATTTATAAAATGAAGGAGTGACCACAAATAAACCCTCAGTAACACTGAGTTTTTACCTAAAAGCATAATCTACAGTCTCAAAATCAACAACTGAGGTAAATCAACACATTTGACAGTCAACAAAAACCAAACATGACCAAACTCTGGACTAATGCATCGCAATTTGTCCTGTATGTTTTTGCTCCTGTATGTTCTCCTGAGGAAAAGTGCTGCACTATCGACAATCTTCAAGCCTGGTTTTGGTTTGGCAGAGGCGTTAATCTCATTCACTTCTATTGCACAAAGCCAAGATGGCAGCGAAAGGCACAGAGTTTATAGAAAACACAGAATCTGCTTTCTCTTCAGGGTTAGCAATGATACAAAACGCTGAACACATTTTATATACGAGGAACTACAAAGAAGGAAAAAAATGCATCAAACAAGACTGAAACAACCTATTGAGGATGTCTTGAGTTGATACTGAAATGGATTGAGTTGGGGAAAAAAAATTATTCTTTACAAACTGATTGCATAAATTCATAACATATTGTTGCAGTGTGCATAGCAATGAACATGAGGCATGAGCAAGTACATGAAGGATACATTTTGTTGTCACTTTGGGAGAATGTACATTTTTCTGTTTATCTGCAGCTGACTGTAACAAAGAGATCACAGACCACAGCTGCATCTGTCTTTTCAAAGTGACTTTTGAGTATCAAATCCAAAAAGATCACACAAAAAACAAGTTAAACCACAGCCAGTGTCTCAATACAATGTGATATACTGCACACACCCATATATAGTAATGCAAGCAGAATATGTAACAAAATAAAAGACACCTCAGTTCTATTTACAAAAAATAATTCTGCTGAATGGTAACCCATTGAGCAAAATCACATGACAAAACAAAAAGGCATAAGCGAAATATATACACTTAAAATCATCAAAGCTTCATGTATAATTAGCAAACTACAAAAAAACATTTGCTGATGCTGAAACAAACGCTTCCCTTTTCAACGCTACTGCAGTTAGAGTATAAAAAGACACTTAAATACATTTTTTATACACACACTAGTTCATTACTGTGCATAAAGCAGTACAAAGTGTTTAATATCACCCACACACACCATGTGTCAGCATTTAAAAATCAGTCATATTTTTCCTTATGAAAACAAAAAACAAAAACAAAACAAAAAAACTCCCAAAACTTTTTTTCCCTACATATAAAAAGTCCAGAAATGATGAGGGCTGAATCAGCATCAATATGAATGAAGGATAAAAATGCTGCTCCGATTTAAATTTGTTGTTTTGGGTAAACATTTCATATTTTTCTAATGTGAATAAAAAACAATCGATGGTCAGACATAGGAGTGGTTTGCAGAGAGACAGTACAAAAAAAGGAAACGGAGGAGGTAGATATGGCGTCTCTACAACCAGCCTATCTGTGTGTGTACATGTGTGTGAGTGAATTGCTGGGCTCTGAAAAATACCCCAAAAGCTACCAGAAGTCTGGTATTTAGATTTTCAAATGCTTTAAATTCATAGGTTGTATGCTTATAATAGTGTTTTATACATTTACTGTGTATTTATAGTTTTTACTGAGGGGCTTTACAGTAGAAACAGCACAATTAATATACTAAAAGTTTTTCAGTTTTTTTCCGCCCACTTTTAAAACAATACTGAGAGTGTAACTTTCCTAATCTCATTAAGCTGTTCTTTGGTGTTAGCAAGGCTCGTGGTGATTGTCAGAAGTCTTTGAAAACTAGATAACAGTATTTCAAGTACCGTGATATCCGCAGTCTGACACAAAGGCCATACCTGGATGTGTGCATGTGTCGTTGCGTGTGCTCGCGAGTGAAATCTATGGCTTTAAATCACGCTAATTTGGCTCTTTGACACAAACCAAAATAAATAAACAGCAACAAATGATGATGACACATTTTCTCCCCAAATCATGCCGCAGCATGAAAACAACTTAAAATGTAACTAAAAACATGGATTTATGGATGAGTGGATCGCTGGTGCACATTTTAAAGGCACATATAAAAATAAATCGTACAATTCCCCAAATCTTTGTCTCTGCTCTGTCGTTTTACGCCTCGACAGCAGCGACTCCGTTGCTGTGGGGCTTGTAGCCATTGGCTTCTGTGTGGTTGAGTGCCTGCATCTCCTGACCGGCAGCCCTCTTGTCTCTTTCTTCTTTTTCCTTCAGCAGGTGTCTGCGGTGGTAGTACAGGTAACCCGGCAACAAGAAACCGGCCAATGAGAGGATCAGCAGCCCCAGGTTGATCTGCGGGGTGATTAGATGACATAGACAGAAAGTAGCACAGGTTATTATCTAGCACAGAATATTTTAATTTATTCTCAGTATATATCACTCAGTTTTCCCTCAGCATCTCAGCTCTGTGTGCTTCTGCAGGTTGCCTGCACTCTCACTAATGCTGACAGAGGGGCACAAGTACAGCCAATGAAGAAGAGGAGTAGATCATTTCTAACTGGGTGTAGATTTCTAGCGGGATCATCAGTCACTAAGGAAGTAGGGAACGGGTGAATAAGTTAAAACTGACTGATAAAGATGATTTGTGTGCACTTATGTGTACAAACATACAAATACATTTATTGAGCACACCATATATTAATTTTTTTGATCAAAGTAATTTGTTCTTTGCCTGATAGTAGTGCCTCTTGTGTGCTAGCAAAAAAAAAAAAAATTCTTTGCTCAAAATGCTGCACTGCACCCTCAGAATTGAGACCCAAATATAACTCCATGCAAAGCTTTGTGTGTATCTGTGTCTCTCTGTTTGAAGTGTACAGGCCTGTAAAGATGAGAATGTTTTCTCACCCAGTAGGGGTCTCCTTTCAGCGGTCCGACCATAGCAATGAAGAGTGGCTGCTGTAGCAGAGCGACCACAGCGCTGATCATCGACTGGAGGCCTGTCAGGGTGCCAAAGTGGTTTGACGGGTAGCTGTGGGAGAGACATTCGGTGGTTACAAAGAGTTTGAAAAACCCACTAAAATCAGACGGAGTATTTGACAGACATGCACACTGCATTTAATAATATTCATTTGTATTTTAGTGTTTAACACTATGCTCAGTATAGTCAGTATTTATTCACTTAGTTCAGTGTTGTAGTGTGTTTATTGTACAAATAGGAAACTGCATCCCAGTTTGTCACCACATCTGGTTGTTCTTATCACGTTGTAAAAGTGCTGCTTTATGTTTTATGTTCATATGGCACTGGGAAACAATTCTAAATGATCAGAAAACAGACTGTTTCATTGCCAGATCTCAAACATTATACTGTTATAAAAGTTCAAATTACTCACACGGCAGCGTAGAGGCCTCCGCAGCAGGAGTGGATGAAGCCTCGGACCATAGTGTGGAGGATGAAGGTCAAGACCTAACACATCAACAAGAAAAGAGACAAGGAGCAACACAATGAATGAATCTATCATTGATAGACAGATTTATACTTTGTTTACTTTCTCTGGCCAGCATAATGTGTGAGTGTGTGTTACCTGTAGAGGCAGGCTGTCTATGAGACAGCAGCATCCGAAAGCAAGCAGTAGCATGTTGGTGAGGATAAAAGCCCTCATGGCGTTGGTCACCTTCTGGATCTTACGGTCTCTCTTGGGTATGTTGGTCTGCCTGATGGGAAACAGACAGACGCGTTACAACATTAATGATTACTGAACAACTCCCATTTAAATGTCTTCACCCCACATTCCCCAGTACCAACCTATTCAACACAAATGGGTCATCAAATGACGTTCAGCGAGTTTTCAGTGTTTCTTTAACACAGCGATTAATCAAGAGATCGCGGCTTTTCAGTCAATTTTGTTTTATTTTAGCATCCTGGATGTCTAGTGTTTAAGATGTTTCTGGTTCCTGACAAAAATGACGGTTTGATATCACAACTTCAAAACTCTCACGTCTCATTGCATGTACCTCTGCTCTGTGCCTGGAGGGACGGGCTTCTCCTCTTCACACTCCTTCATCTTCCAGTCCATGATGTAACCGATCAGAGGACAAGTGGCCAGGCACAACAGCTGCAGGGTGCCAAAGATGGACGAGTAGAAACTCACTGAAAGAGGACACATTATATCAGATTAAGTAACAATATATGTGCCACAAAGTCACAAATCAGAATCTGAGACCACATTATAAGGCTGCTCACCTTGCTGTTTTGCCTCAGTCACCAGCTCATCAGATGCTGAAACATGAAAGAAACTGCTCTGTTATAACACTTTTCAATAGTGCAAACAACATATATGAAAACCCAGAAACTGTTTGCTGGGATTGTGTTCGAGGGCTCGACACTCACGGTGTTCATCGCCCTTGGTAACCATGAACTCCAGCATCTTGTTCATGGCCCCCATGAAGAAGATGATCCTCAACTGGGACATCCCCATCGTAACCAGACTCCACAGGAAGATGGGAGAAAACACTGACCGACGGAAAGGAACGGTATCTGAGAGAGGAGCTGACAGTTACACAAGATTACTTATTTATTTTTTGTATATAATAAGGTTTCATTTAATTAAAGACTTAGACTGTCTCAGCTTACTTTGTGCAGGATCAGATCCATTAGGAAGTTTCTCTGTGGAGTGTCGGACGTCACCGTTTTTCTGGCTCAGTCTCTCTGCAACAGCCTTCTGGTCTGATAAAGGCACCTCTTGCTGTGTGAGGATTTTACTGTTACACACAAATACACACAGAGACGTTAGGGTTGAAATACAGGATGTGATAAACTCTCTTCTGTCTCGGTGTCGCTTTAAAGAGATGAAGCAGAAAACTGGTAGCCGCACTGACCTGTAATCCACCTCATCAGGCGTGGGGAAACCTTCTTTCGGCCAGTTAAAGAAACAGTTGAAAAAGACAAACCCGGCAAGACCTGCCCACATCCACATGATCACCTGGAAGGACACGCCTGCATCGTAGATCAGCTAAAGGGGAGAAAGTGAAAAGTTTTTTAAAAAACATATTGCTTTAAAAATGTATCTGTTCTTATAATCATGGCAATCAAATATTGTCATGTAAAATAATGTATTCTATTTTTTATTTATTCATTATCCATTTACTCTAAAGATTAAATTATATCCTAAAGATTCAAGATTTCTCAAACAAGGCTGTACTAGAAAAGTACAAGTATTAGTATTAAAAATGTAACTGTAACGTAGTACTATGATTATATATTTAAATGGTTTATTTAAGAAAGGTGAGTAGAATATGTAAAGATTATTATTATTATATAACTTAAAAATATATATTATTATATAATAATATTATTGTTCGTTCTTAATATATAACTTTGTTGGTTACCTTGACTCCAGGGAAGGTGACAGCAGAGGAGGCGTAGGAACCGATCATCAGAGACATGATAGTGGAGCTCAGAGCACCAAACATATTGGGGAGCTGCAAAGAAAGAGGAGGAGAGGAACATGAAGAAGAGTATATAGATAAACCACAGATATTTGATTCTATTACCCTAATCAATTAATCACTTAAATGTGTGACTGATTTTGACCAGCAGAGGGCAGGCAGCTGCTTTGTGAAAGCAGGACCAGACTGAGAAAGTCATTATTAAGAGAGATTGTGAACTTCTTCTGCCATCAGGGTTTGCACTCAGTAACACTGAGCAAGGCAGACTCATTAAAACAATATTAGTTCCCATGTCATGAGGAAACAAGAAACAAAGTTATGACCCAGTTCAGGTCCTGACCCCATAATTCAGACACAGACTAAGCTACACTTAGACACGCATCCACCGTCTTTATTCTTGCAATTTCAACAAATTCTTTGAATTAGGATTAAAAATGTAGAAGTCAAGGAACTTCACATGGCTCGGTGGACCTGGCTTGGGGGCATGCATGAACACACAGCAAAGGGGACAACGTAGCAGGCACCAGGCACCAGGCACCAGGCACTAACACATCATATATCAGGTCGACCTATTTACTGTAGTAAGAAGCTTAGCTAACATAACAATGACCTATTGTGCTGCCAGCACACTCAGTGTCCTTTGATTAGAGTTTTAAATGGGTCAATCACGATTATAAAATCACATGTCTGGGATTTTAGGTGTGCGGCCCAACAAGCTCACTATTCTCTCTAACGTCTGCGCATGGTTTTCCCAACTTCTGCTGCTGTCACCTAATGTCACAATTCACGAGGAGTGTCTGGCCCTTTTTTCCCTTGCACACGCTCGCCACACCTTTACACTGACCTCACTGCTGCTGGACCCAATGACATCAAATAAGGGTTGGAAAATGGTGAACACAATGAGCCAAAAAGTAGTTAATGCTGGCACTTTTATATTAAAACATTTTCCCCTAAACTATTTCAAGCATTTTTTTCAAGATTGTTTTCAATTTTTTACTTTAATGGATAAACTCACAGTGCAGGTACAGACAGAAAACACAAGGAGAGACAAAAATCCTCTGCCAGATTTGAGCAAGATACGCTGCAGCTAAAAGGTATATGTCTTAACCTTCATGTTGCACAATTCACACATTTATGAATCCAATGCTGACCTCAGGGTTTCTTGGCTACAGCATAGAGAAAAGGCTGTGAATAGAGGCTATAATTCACTGTAAATGCAAACAGTGAACATAATGATTTTAGAAAGTGTGGATCTTCCAACAGCATCTTAGTGTCCATTTAAGTTCTTTTAAACCTACATTAACAGATTTTTTTCACCACTTGTGGTTAAATGTATAAATGTGTTACATATTATCACCTTATAAAGTTGATATGACAAACTTAAAGTGACCTATTTGCACATCCAACAGATACGGTGCAAAATTATCATTCATTGGAAGTCATGTTTCAGGCAACCTGATGAATGTAAGTCCAATACTCACTCTCCTTATGGTTCTGCTTTGGACTCCATGGACTACTGAGGGAAATATCTGTTTTTTTTAGCTGCTAGATGCTCTTTGTTCATCAGCTAACTTTTTCTGTCTGCCTTTTGTTGCTGGGCAGGTAGAGTTCAGTGGATCATTAGAGATCCCTGCTGCTTGAAAAGCTATGAAATAACCCAGGTTTCCAGTAACTTTATTGCCTCATATGGTTATTCCTGGAGCTGCTTTTGGCTCCTTTGTCCAGCAAGACGTGAAGGTGCAAGGAAAGAACACGTTCTTGTGTGAGTGCTGGTTAGGCCTCTGTCTGGAGATAGGGCTGTGGTGACAGCTAGTGGTAAGCAGACCAGTGTGTTTGTGTAGCCTGGGAGGCAAAGGGTCACTTTTGGGGCTGGCACAACCACAATGATGGCAGGTAAACAGGAAAAAAAAAGCTTTCCTGAGGATGTTCAAGAAAAAGCCAGACTGTCTGAGCGAAATGGGAAAAACATCAAGGAGAACACCCATCATTCAGTGGTTCGGAGAATCGAAATACTTCACATCCCGTCTCGTTGTGGCCATGAGAGCTGCTTCACTCTTGACTGCAGAGATTCGTGGAATGTAGGCAAGAGGGCCCTGTGCGCACACAGGGGAGGTTGCATCTCTTATGAATGTTAAAGCAAAGATATTCCAGCCATGTCAGATGTCAGCAAACTGATATTTGCTTTCAGAGAACTAGCAGCAACAACAACCCGTGTGTGTGAGATTCACTTGTGACAAAGAGAGATGGAAAAAGCACCAAGTGTGCATGTGTCAGTGCATGTGCTGGCAATTTTCACAGAATACATTTTTCACACATTGAAACACATGTCCTGCATCCTGACGGTGCCAGGAGGAGGTGGACAGGAACACGTGACTGTTTGGAGGCACATGAGGATCAACTGGTGTCAGAAAGTCACGCACAAATGAAGCTGTGGCTCATTGCTTGTCATGACTAATCAGTTCAGGCTCTACTCCTGGTGTGCTCACTCACTTGGGTGTTGTAAGACTTTGGCACCAAGTTTAATTAAGACTTTAATCGCTGAGAGAGTGGGCCAAATAGTCGCGTAATGAGCACTGAAATTTCTAAATATGTGGAAGAGAGGTTGGATACAAAGAAAAAGTGAAACATTCTTGCAAAGACAGGAAGAAAGAAGAAGTGGGAGTCACATTTTTTTGGTTTGACTGATCTCCCCAGGCTCCAGCTGCAGCCCCTCTATCTGTGGAGCTCCCAGCAGGAAACACTAAACCACAGCTGATTAACACCGGCTTCTTCTCTCCACCTCAACTCTCACTGTACATAGATTGGTCCAGCCTCTGTCCCTCACAGTGCACAGTGTTCTTATCCAGCTGCACTGGTCTTATATAACACAAAAAGTGGTCTAACGTAAAGATCGTGGGTTGATCACACATCTTCTGTTCCCTTTATGGAAGCTCCAACCCATGATGCATGACTGCCACTTTTGAAGTTTCTTTGAAATTGACCCTGAGCATCTTTTCTTAGGGTTGTCCACGATTCCCTGAAGAGGCCTTTAATTGCTCTCCAACCTTTGCTGGCATTCACCAAAGTTAGCACAACACTGATAGTTCTCGTAAATTGCAGCGAGGAACAACTGAAAGCACTTTTCTCACTGGCATGTGATAGGACAGGCCCCCCGCACACAGCCATTACTGTTGAAGGGCAAATCCATATCTGTTACAGTAAATACAACAGGGGACTTTCCTCATACCTTGAGAGCCCACTTGACACAGATGACATGCAAGCTCACAATAAAATGCATACTCTACAACAGGTTTTATTACAGGAATTTAAGTGATGCAGGAACCAGGGCGTCCTGAAGGTTGTGTGTAGTGGTGGAGATCTGACACAAAACCACAAAAGCAGAAGTGAATCGTCTCTATGCTATGTAACAACGGCCTCAAATGAACTTCAAAATTACAAGGGTACAAGTTAATGAGCTTCGAGAATCTAAACTAATTGTTAGAAATGATGGTCTAATGTAATATTTGGATGTTTTCCAAATCATTCTTTTTTTCTTTCTTGATGGTGGCAGGGGTGCCTCAACCTTTTATCAGTTTAGGTAACACCCTTTTACTGTTTTGTTCTTATTATATGATAAATCACTTGGACCGATATTACAGGCTCATGGTCACATGCATTATGCATTCATTAAAATCGATTTATCTCTTCTTCTTCACAGTTTCAATAATTTTGTTTAAAAAAAAAACACACACAAGAGTGATCTGAACTCTGTGATGTGAACAGGCACACTGGTTTTCAAGAAAGTAGTTTGTAATGTTTTGTTTATTCTACTTTTTAATCCAAGGAGACACTTTTCAGCTGAACCAGAGATGTGTCATTCATTCATGTTACTGCTCCTGGAATAGTAATCCTTTGGCCTCTAGCTCTCATTTATAGGCTGCCTCTGGGGATTTCATATTTTGCTGCCAGTTTTCTGCTTTCGTTTGCAACATTACTTTTGTTATTGTTACCATACACATTGTAAATGTGCACACCGCAGTGCACTTGGTGTCTGTAAAGCAAAGAGGGGTTTAACACCTTCATCAAGGATATTTAGGTCATTTAGATCAAATGTTTGACTGAATGTTCAAAACCTGCCTTTAAGTTTTAGGTTATGAGGCTGTTTTTATGATTTGTGTTTTTGCTAGTTGAAAGTTTATGACTGTGTATGCTTAATTGCTCCACCACATTATAAAATATGAATACATACTTTGTTATTGTTTATTAAAACTATAATATGTTATTGTATCACGGGGTAACTAGTTACAGATGGACATTTGCTCCTTTGTGTGCCAGCTACTTCATAATGGCTGGACACATTGGACAATTACAAGCAGAGGAGCACAGATTTCTTGTTTTGAAATCCTTTTGAGCTGTTTCTCTGAAGCTTTTAAGCTCATGCTTAAAAATCATGACGGGATGTGTGCGCGTGTGTCTATGTCCTTGGGCTAAGCCATCATCAGGTCTCCAAAAAAACAACAACAATAACAGAGGTCAGTCAGAGGAGGGCTGAACATTACCCGAGTGTGTGTGTGTGAGTAATATTTATTTTGTGTTCACATGTGATTAATGGAATAGAAAGAGCACATTACCTTCCCATGTCAGACTTATGTGAGTGTGTGTTAGTAGCCAATCACTCTCACTGCAGTAAGTTTCTATGTAGAGTCAGAGGAAGCTTTAGACTGATTCTCGCAACAAATATTAACCTGCATTGCAGGTTTTGTCAGGGACTTTTGTTTTTATGGGTGCAAACATGTGACCTATCCAACTGTATTTAATGCATCTATGAAACATCCATTTGACTCATGCTTAACCTGAGGCTGAATGCATTGTGTGCACTCAATGTACAAGTATGAATGTCATGTTTCTACCATATATGCAAAGTAGTGGTAGTAGTAGTATGCATAGCAAACAGATTTTATAATACTTTTTACTGTCATAGATGAATGCTATTGGATTTTGACTTTATCGAAGTGTTATTTTTTTTACCAAAATAACAAATAAAAGTACGTTTATCTGATTCTGAGGAAAAAGCATTATCTGGACCTAAAATCTTCTCTAATCCATACTTATGTTTACTCTGTATAAACCCTCTGTTGTTTTTTTGAAGTTTCAGAGAAGGGATTTTTTATTTATTTATCTGATTCAAGGGTCTCAGGGTAGTGGTCATATATTGCATAGACTGTAAAAAATGTTAACGAAAAATGTGCAATTTTGGTCTGAATTGTATGGATACTCGTGACTCAGTATCAATAACACTCGTTTTCCAGTTTATGAAACTACAAATTTAAATGACTTGCTAAACCTAATATCCTTTCATTTTGGAACAAGCCTGTTTCATTTTTGTTTTTCTTCCCTTAAAACAATCATGTCAGCCACTGTCAATTGACACTGTCAACAGTGTACAGTGAGACCAAAAGGCACCACTGACTGTTAAGTAGGAAAACATGCATTTGAGAGATAAATGTCTTAACTGTTCTTTTACGACGAGTGACAGTCAGCACACAGAAGAGAGGTCAAAGCAGGGGGTCATCTGTACATATTCAGCTTTGACTTTCATTATGTTGACATCTGTTTCATGTCTGTCTCCCTTTGTGTACATAACCATGCACACACATTTGTACATCCACATGTGTGCACAGTCATGCAGAGTTAAAAAGAATTGATTTTTTGCTGACTGCTGCGCAGAAGAGAGAAACAGACGAGTGGGAACAAACGGGAGAAAGAACAGGAAGAGGAGAAGAAAAGAAGGAGGAAGGAAGTGAGAGGAAGGAGCAGAAGAGACGAGGGAAAGTGTGGCCTTGAGTGTTTTGGATAGAGGTGAGTGGGCAGAGCTTCACGATGGGGGTGTGTGGTCAACCGCAGGCCGTTATTGGCGGAAACACAAACGGGAGACTTTCCATCTGTGACAAGTCATGTGCAGCTCAGACGGAGAAAGCATGCACGCACTGTACCAACATACTTGCCAGGGCACAGGGTAGCGACAACAATAAAACACACTTGATAATGTTGGTACCAGCTGACACATCACACGCAAAAACACATGCCTGCCGTGAATATAAACAAACACAGCTCCCAGTCCTTACACACACTGTTTCCTCAGCTGAGACAAACAGAGGCCCCAGCCATGCTGAACTTCTCAGCTACCAAAACCCCTCTGTTCATTTGTTCTAGGAACAAATCCCGACATTTGTACTTTCTCAGAATAAGTTATGTAACCATGGCAGAGACAGTTCAGTTTTGGCAGTTTCAGCACAAAATATGAGATATCCCCAAAAATCTTTTTTTTGCTGGTAAAAACAAATCAGGTATCTAAATAAGTTGAGAAATGTTCTTATTGAATGACTGCATGATTACTTAAGGTGATGACGCAGCTAAGCAGGCTTGTTATAATTTCTTGCATTTTCTGTTTGTGTGTAGCAAATCAACACACACACAGAGACAGAAAGAGGAAGAGACAGATTGAATTATTTCCTTTTGGCTCAGAAGCCAAATATCAAATGATTTGCAGTGTGTGTCTCATTTTATTCTGCTGAATGACTGGTTTGTTAGATATGCTTTGGACAGCTATATATATTTTTAAAAATTTAAGACACACTGACAACAATTTGGAGGTCTACAGGGACACATACAGTACACAGTGTGAAGACGGGACATTAGGACATTAGATGATCATCTAAACCCAATTTGTGGTTTGCAAATTATACAAAAAAGCACCCATACATAGTTGAGGCAAGACCTTCTCTCTTTCATTCTTTCTTCAGTAGGTCTAAACAGGTCTTTATGTGCAGTAGTTGATAACATCAAGCAGGGTGCTGTTAATCATGTGAGCTGAACCTTACCATAAAAAACCCCATAAAGAACTGGCAAAGAGCAAAGTAATAATCTGTGCTAATAGATAGCATAGAGCATCACTATTATACTCATACTGTATGTCTGGATCTGTGTCTTTTTCTGTTTCTGGCTGGTTGTGTGTCTCACCGTGAGGGAGGTGAAGGTCAGGCAGATGCCTCCAAAGCCGTTCAGAGAGAGAGCGAGGAAGATGAGCGCTGACAGCACTACAGAGAAGAGGAGGAACACAGACAACAAGGAGTTAAAGCAGGAATTCACTTTCTCAGAACAAGGTTTTGAGCACAGCTTGTCCAGAAAGCCGAGCTGGACAAAGTAAACTCGACTCAAATAGATAAGGTTAGAAGCTGGTTGTCATGAGGAGGGGGTATAAAAAAAATGTTGGACACAGACTCTCCAATTTCAAGATGTAGGGGGAAGGGAGTTTCTAACTTTCAGGCATTTAGATGATCAGCTTGAAGCACTAAGGGCAGCAGCCAACAAGGAAATAAAAATACTGCATTTTTAGGTAGCATGCAGTCATTTCCTTGTTTGTGTTCCCAATTTCCCATATAAGACCACATGGCTCACATTGCTGCCAGAGCCAATAGGTGAAGCTTAGTAGTTAACATGAACAGCTGTGAAAAATGTGGGAAAAAAAAAATCGTTTGAGCCAGCTCTTTTTCACACCCGTTAGCACACCTGGTATAACCGTCTGTGTAGCACAGTTAAACTTTAGCATCACAGATGCAGTCGTCTGAAAGTCACTGCTTTGAACCATTTCAACAGCCCTTCTGACTTTGGCAATTTAGCATAAACAATATATTTTTACTCTTTGGCTATGATCAGTGTGTTAACGCATCCTGTGCAAAATATGTTAATATAAAGATATTGTTCTTCCACACAACCAGCTGACTTTGTAATCTTTGAGTAAATTATGACTTCAGGTAGTGCACTTCCAACTGTCAGTCAGCACTCAAACTGTACAATTACTTAAATAATAGACTGAAGTGAGTGAACATAGTGGGAAGTTTTGATGCCACACACAATATTCAAATCAGCCACATGTATACCCATTTTGTAACATATTGCAGCTGGTGAATTGGTATTCGACACGTGTGTGTGTGTGTGTGTGTGTGTGTGTGTGTGTGTTTGTGTGTATGTGTGTGTGTTGATTTCTACTCACCTGAAGGATAGTAGGCCGACACAGCCATCATGATACAGGATGAACCGAAACATGAGCTGTAACGAAAGAACAAGTGCATTTTAAACTCTTGCATACTTTATCACACCATCACAGCATTTATCAATTATACATTGTGTTTGTATAAAAGAGCCAATATGTATAGAAACTTCCAGGATCACTGCCACAGGTTAACTTTCTGTAGGTGACTTACAGTCTCTGTGTTTGTAAATGTCTGATTCACACAGCTGCCACGTTATTGAGATAAAGTGTGATGAGGAATGAATTTAGACACTGTTGAATATGGCCAACAGATTCAAATATAGCAGCTATAAAGTTGACAAATACTCTCACACATAAATAATATCAAAAACTGGCAGTAAAGCCTCAAACTATCAGTGGTTTACCAGCCTGAATGTTAAAACTAATATGCAGCTCCAAATAAAACTCCGTTAATCATCAGCTTGCATCCTATTTCAAAGCATCTGGCATTAATATTCAATTTCATAGTTGCTTAAACTGTGAAAGAGAAAAAGAGTACATGCATGTGAGTGAGTGAGTGAGTGAGTAAGTGCTGTGAAGTTTGATTTTTTTTTTTTTCATTTTACACTTGACTGGCTCTATTCTGGATAGTATTCTTAGTACACTGCAGTCAAGCATGAAAGGGTAGACTACACTTGTTTTCACATGTTTCCACACCCACAGTAAGAAGGAATTTCACTACTTACTACATATATATAGTGAGTACTCATCCACTCTACAACCCCGCCCACATTTACTGATTCACACAAAGGGCACCTCACTCTCCTCCCTGTTTGGGAATGTGATCTGTCTGCTTTTAGTTTTTACTATAACAACAATCAATAGGTAAGCAGTAGTTTTATGCAGCATTCACTTCAGATTCTCTCCATCACAACATTTATAAATGAAATGTGGAGTATTCAGACCTCCACATGATTATCTATAAATAGAGGTTTGAGTTCTTGAAAGGTTTTTTTTCTTTTTTATGCATCCCCACAGACCACCATGCTCAGTTGCAAACGCATCATGTTTGTGACTATTTTTAATTGCCATTACCTGCCCACCAGACGAATTGGGCGTGGCCCAAATCTATCCATCAGGATCCCAAGTGGTAGAGTGGTGGCGCTGAGCAAGAATGAGCCAATGGTGAAGCCCAGATTCAGCATCTCCTCCTGGTCCACGCAGCTGGGCCACTTGTCCACCTCACTACTGGAGGAGTTTCCCGAAGGTAAGACCACTGAGTCGTTCCCTGTGGGAACCAGTGCAGGGGGTTAATAAGAGAGGTGAGTGTTCAGAACATGGACAAAAAAGTGGCCCAATTAATACGATTTTGAGACTTTTCTGACAGTAAGGCTATATGTCATAAATCAGTGATTCCCAGCTTCGGGGTCAGGACCCCCATGATGGGTTGAAAGTTAAATCTGAAGGGTTGTGAACAACAAACAAAATTGAGAACATTCTTGAAGTATCAGGCTGATAAAACCATGTTAATGTGTTATTTGAGTTGTAAAAAGTGGGCGTGCAGAACATCATGGTGAAGTGAAGCAGAGCTGCAGATTTTACCTGAGCACAGGTGCGAGTAGAAGCCTTGCCTCTTCAGCATGATGAGCAGGGAGCCCCAGCCCAGGAGCACGGCCGAACACAACAGGTTTTCAAGCACTGCTGTCACCGCCATCCACCAGCGCCTCCTGTAGGCCTGGAGGAGAGAGGGCGACATCGCTGCTCTGCAACAGAGGAGAGACAAGGAGGGGGAGATGTGAGGGGGGGTGGACAGGAAGAAAATATAATTAAAAGGTCTGAACAGGACAGGATGGACCTATCAAACAAACAGTAATAATAGACAATTTTGAACTGATGGTTATCACACTAAAAATTACAAAAAGTTGCTGGTTCTCGCTACAAAAGAGTGATGACTGGCTGCTTTTTTCTATCATTGTAGATAGACATTTTTTGGTTTTGAACAGCAGGTCAGATAAAACAAACAATGAGAAGATTTCCCCCTGGTCCTGATATTTTATAGACTTTTCAACTAATCTAAGCGATTTTTATTGACAAGATTCAATTAATGAATAATGAAGCATCGCGTCCAGGTTGAAGCTATGGCGAATTGTGATCTGATCACTGAAACAACCACACATATCATATCTTTTGTACTGTAAATGCTGATGTGTCTGCAGGAAGTTGTTTTTGTGAAGGTGCGCCAACGCCAAAGTACTTTGTCCTGCCAGTCTCAGCAGTTGAAATATTAATGTATGTTAGTTATTGAAACATTTTTGTTTTCTTAGCTAGCCTGTACGAAATAAATGTGGTGCTCTTTGACCTTCTAGCGGAAGTGATATAGGCAGTAAAGACATCTGAACACAAGTGGTCAACACAAACGCTCGATATGCATGATAGATGCAACATGTATGGTGATGGTGACATGTCTATTTAGCTCAAGATAGCTTCCAATGCTCATCCCTAGCTATGGCCTTTACTGCACATAAATCTACAAGAAAATGAAAACAAATAAAATGCCATGAGCAACAGATCATTCATTCCAAAACTTAAGTACAAAATGATCAATTTGTGATCCATTTTAAGATCCGCAAATTGACCCCCCCCCCCCCCCCCAAAAAAAAAAAGAGAAAAAACCCTTAACACTTTCTGATTTCATTCTGCCTTCCACTGAAAAAGAAAACTGTGATAATTCATTATGTTTGCTTCACTGGGGAGACCTGATGTGGTCTTTTTGCATTTTTCTCTCAGCTTCCCTAATGAGTGCCCATGTGACCGGTCATTGTTTTGTAAATCCCAGTTGGGTACCTGACACCTTGCACTGCATTGTCCTCAGAAATCCACCCACTGTGCTGTCAGCAGAGCAGCTATTTCACACTTTGATTGAAGGAAACAATGCAGAGTGCTCAGCCTGTTTGCTTGTTTTCTGAAAACATGGAGAGCATCTGAAAACGGCGACATTTCCATATGAAAGTGACACAGAGTTGAATCCAAGGAGTATCTGACTACACTGAAAGTTTGGCTTTCCCTCACTGGGATTAACTTGTGCAACTTTTATGTAAACAACAACACACACACAAATAAAACAAATGTGACTGACCAGATAAAAATCAGTTTAGTCATGACCACCTACACACACACACACACAGGACAGGTCAGCTATAACCTGTGACAAAAGTGACCAACACACAGACTTGCAGTCATGACCACCCTGACACAAACACACACACACAAACACACACACATGCACGTGTACACACACATCTGGAAAACATCTAAACAAGAAACAAAAAATCCAAATATAACCAGCTATTCCATTTGGCGCTGAACCAAGAGGGACTGGAGGGCAACAGAGGGAGGAAAGTCTTGATCTGAAGAGGGGTGGGAGGGGGTGGGGTGGGAGGCTGCAGTCAAACCCTCAAACAGGAAACACTCAGTAGTTTTTAATGAGGACATCTTGAATGGGTGTGTGTGTGTGTTGTATGGGAGAAGGAGAGAGGATCTAATGGGACAGATTTGTCTCTGCGTGTGTCCATGAGTCCGAGTATGTGCTTGTGAGGAGTGCGTGTAATGCGATTATCCATAGTCCAGTGCACTGCGTTTGTGCTGAAAAGAGAGTTGTAAAAGGGGGGGATTTCTTTTGTAACTGACACCCCATGCTGAAAACACACACACACACACACACACACACACACACACACACACACACACACACACACACACACACACGACTCCCCAACCCTCAACAACAGGGCAACAGGGCAAGAAAGCGCTCATTCATTCAGTCATGTTAATATATAACACACACATTAACTTTTAGTTAATCAAGAGTCCACAGAGGAAGCAAAGTGATGGTGTGAATAATTAGTGATCAGGATAATAATCTCTATAAATATATATCATGTTATCAGTTTAACCTTCTCTGATGTGATAGACAGAGTAGACATTTGAATGATTGCACAAATGTTCATGTTTCAGTTTGTGTGTTAAAAAGCTTCATGCAGTTTGTCAAATATTGAGTTCTATGAAACTGGCCGCAGGTTATAAAGCAGAAAACAAATGAAAATGAATGATTCCTACTTCTTAGGACTGCAACACAACTATTTTCATTATAAATTAATTTGCTGATTATTTTCTCGATTAAGCAATTCATTGTTTTATATTATTACATATACTATATATAATTCAAAAGTGATCAAAATGTTGAAAAATGCCTGTGAGAAAGATCCCATGGTAACATTATATCAACCAATCAACAGTCTAAAATCCAAAGAAATTCAGTTTACTGACATGAGATACAGAAAAGCTTAAAATCTTCACATTTGAGAAGCTGCATTTTTGCTTTAGAAAAATGACCAATTATCACAATAGTTACTGCTCTATTATTAATTTATTTACTGATTATTTTCTCAACTAATTGCATGTGTAGTCTAAAAAAGTCAGCAAAATGGCAAAAAAACAAACAACCATCACAGTTTTCGTGATGTCTTTACAACTGTCTACAACCCAAATATAGTATGTTCAGTTTAGTATCGCAGATGACTAAGACAGCCATTAAAAGAAACAACAACTAAATCTAAATCTGAGTAGTTGCTGTTTAATTTTCCATTTATAGAGTAATGATTAAAGAGACCACTCATTTCAGCTATACTACTCTTTTGAAAAAATATGATCAACCATGTTAGGAACCTTTACAGGAAACCACCATGTACCATAAATGACTGTGTTGACCCTACCATGACACCATCATGTGAGAGGGCTACTATCATATCATGAGTTACTAATGATGAAACGAGTGTGTCCTTTATCTATAATCATAACAAGAAATGGGTTAAATGAATAATCACAATAATCAATATTCACTATATCACAATAATCACTGTATTGTCAATGTTGAAACCTTTATTTAGAAAGTTATAAAAAGTAACGACACCAGCATCTTGGAGACAAAACATCCCCACCTCCAGGTCTATTTAGTAGCTATTCTGGAGCTTTTGACTGGATCACATGGTCCTCACCAGCAAGGCTGGATTAGTACCCCACGGGCTACTTGGCACTGATGCTCATGGACCCCCCACACTGTCTCGGCGCACAAATCACCTGATGATACCCACCCTCGCCATTAAAATCCACCTTAATTATTTTGAGCTTCCAGTCAAGCTGACATATCAAATCACACCCCTGTTGGTCAAAAGCTGAATAAGTAGTTCAGCTGAGCTGGGAGCCGGTATGCCTGTACAGTTCAATAAACCAAGATCTGAAATACTTTCATTTCACTTAGAAATCACAAGAAAATGAGTGATGCTGACTGTACTCATTTTTAACTACTATTTCAGATCTGAATGTAAATCTGCATTTATGTGCTGAATGCCAGTTTCTCGCTGCATCACTTTGGGCACTATTAATCCTCTCCATGTTCCCTTTCTCTATACTTTCCAAGTCAACACACCGAAGCGATTAAGTGCAGAACTCGTCCCAGAGTTGACCACAACACAACATGTATAATATGTTTATAGATTAATTCAATAAAACAGACAGACAGATAAGTCTGTCAAGCAAAGAACAGACACAGTCTATTAAAGGCCCAAGTATGGAGGCTAATGCCACATGAACTGGATTTACAGTGCTGTGGCTGCACATACAGTAAATGCACATCGCACACACTTAGCATTACTCATGAGACACTATGCAAAGAAGTCATGGCTACTCAGTGTCAAGAAACAAGTGCTTGTGTCTGTGAAAAAGGTATCAGTTGCTCCTGTGTGTGTGTGTATGTATGTGTGTGTGTGTTTTTGTTTGTGTTTGAGCTCAGGTTATACAGCCACGTGAATTGACGCAAGACACGCACGTCACGCAAGTTTAGGCCGGCACTTCTGCTTATCACGCACTCTTCCTCTCAGTTTCCCGCCTATTTTGTGCAACCTGTGACCACAGCGGTTAATGACAAACTGTCATGCTGAGGAGCAGAGGCAGAGAGGAGCAGCCTGATGTTGTGACAACAGAAGGTCGTCAAATGACGTAGACATGCAAACAAGCTTCGACACGAAGATGCAGGGCTTTTTAAGGTTGGCAAACAGTCATAAAGCCTTGTTATAGCAACGTGAAGTGTGTGTGTGTGTGCGTGTGCATGTGAATGTGGGTGTGTATGTGGGTGTGTGTTTGTGTGTGTAGAGAGAGCAGGTGAGGTCCCAAAGAGAGAAACACTATATAAGGAAGCTGCTTCCTGAAATACCTGAGCCCTTGACTGATGCAATGTTGCCTTGATTAACATCACGGATATGGCCATGGAGAGTTTAGTTATTTATAGTGTGGTTGAGGTTTGGAATATTGATGGTCAAACAAACTTTTATCTTCTTCTTTTTCTTCCATTTTTTCTGCATTAACATTTGAGTTGACGATGACATGTTTGATTCATCATGTGATCTGATTTCTTTCAAGTCTCTGGGTTGCTGCTCCCATCCAGTGCTGCTCTTTTTCCCCCGGCAGGGATGTTTCTGACCTTGACCAGTCGTGTTTATCAACCTCTGCAGGACATAAAGTACCGCAGGGCAAACTCTTTATCCTCACAAGTTTCCAAGAAAATAAACCACACGCCACGGGAGCCTCTGTTCCCCGACGAGTCCAAAAAAACGCAAACTCCGAAGCTGCTGGCCGGAGAGCAGCTGTCTCTCCGCGGGCATGACCTCAGCCCGGGGTCCGGTTACCGACACCGTGGGGACCGTCCAGTCAGCTGGGACGTTAATGTGCTGTCCAAAATGTTGTACTTGTGAATGCAACACACATAAGCGAACCAATATAGGGCTTATACACACTCCCCTCATCCTTAATGCAACGCATGTCTACAATTAGTGAAACAACAAAAAATTCACTATTTTGATAATCAACTATGTTTTTTGAGTCATTCTGGTTTATCTGGAGATTATCTGGTTCCAGCCTCTTACAGGAATACAATATTATTACAAATTCATGTTTTCTGGTGTCTGAAGCTTAACACTTATTATATCTTTGGATTTTTTAATGCTGGCTGGGACGAAACAAAACATTTGATTTGAGGATGTCCTTTTGGGCTCAGGGAGACAGTAATTGACTGTTTTTCCAGATCAATTGATTATTTAGGAAGATAACTGACATATTATGCGATAATGACAATGACTCCCCTATAGGTAAGTGTAAATTATATGAAAAGAGCCAGAAATAACTTTCAGAATAGATGACAAGAGGAATTTTTATCAGAAAATATATCAGATTTAATTAGCCTGATGGTTAGTTGGAAAATTAGCCACCAAGAGTTTTGGTAACTGAGTTATGAATCACTGATGAATCATGAGACATTTTCCAGTTCAGGCTCGCCAAATGTAAACATTTGCTGCTATTCTCAGTTTCTTTAAACTTCAATTAAACACTGTGTGGTTTTGGACTATTAGTCAGACAAAATAAGCAAGTTGAAGATACCAGTAAGCTTTAGGGAATTTTGATTCATGACATTTTTCACTAAACTATTTAGGATAGGCTAAATGATGTACACCAGTTTTACTTACAGATATAGTATGAGTAGGCTGTTGTACTCTATGGGATAATATTTAAGAATGAAACGTGCTTTGACTCGATGAAGCAAAATCCTACAAAACTCTTAATTTGGTATGTTAACAGACTTCTTTAGTTCAAGTTTAAACTGAAGATATCAATGAGAGCATGAAGTTCATATGTCTGACCAGCCTTGAAGGCATCACGTCTGTCTTTTGTTCATCCAGACGTGTTTCCTCCAGTGGCTCGTTAAAATTTAAATGTGATGGTAGATAAGTAGTCACATCAATGTATGTGTGTGTGTAATTTTATGTAGGCCTATGTTTAATAGAAAGTGAGCCATCAGACAATGAACCACGGGAGAAGTGTCTTTTCAATGAAAGAGAGGATTAGACTGTAAGCATGGGCAGCTCACTTCCGAAACAAAGTTTCCATCGCTCTTTTCCGTTTCCTTCACTCAAGCCTCGTTTTTGTGCCTTCCACCTCTTCATATCTTTACATCCAGAGTTTTATTAATTTCTCATCAGACATATTCCTCAAACAGCATTCTTTGTCATCTAATGTCAAAGAGTAGATGCTTCAGTTTCATCGTGCCACGTGTGAGAAGCCGGTTTGTCGAGATGCCGCCAAACACAGGTAATACAACTTATTTATACACGACGTCAACGATTTCATCTTTACAGAACAATAAACCCATTTACTTACTTCAGTTGTTTGTCTTCTCACAGAGGAAAATACTTGTGATGCTTCTTTTAAAATCTCTTGCTGCTCACTATATGTAAAAATTGAAATTGAAACTCTCACAGCTGGCTTTTCTTTTCCTTGATCAGTAGGCTATGCAGGCACAGACTCAAACTTTTATATTTAAAAAAACGTATCCTCTCTAAACCTCCTCCCTTTCCTTATTTCCCCCTTTCGTGTTAGTTCCTACAACAGTCCACGCTACTTTTCTTTCTCTGGTGTCATTACAGACATCCCCCTAGTCCTAATTTGACTTAATTCCCTCCCTCTTTCTTCGCCTCCCCGGGGGTGGAGAGACAAGTCACCACTACCATTCACCAGTGCACACAGAAAAAATGTATTTTTTAACTCAGTTCAATGCACATGTCCTCAATGCAGCCTGCATCTCATGTCTCCTATAAAGCTCTTTACACAGGAATTAATGACATAAAAGGAGCCATTCAACATCAACATGATGTCATGAAGCAAATATGAGCTTATAGGAAAATTATTGTTAAAAAACTCTAAGGGCAAGGACAATTATATGAAATAAATACATTTCAATAAAGGGAGTGAATGTATGTAGCAATTTGTGGATGAATTAAAAATGTGTCGAGATCTGGATGGTCTAGTATAAGTCTGGATAACATAAAATAGTATATCATCATTTATGCTTACTGGGGAAGAATATATTATGTTTGACGTAGACATACATTAGTATTGGCTATGCATACAGTTTTTCTTTCTATTTTTTTTCTTGCCCGTTTTTTTTCTTTTCTTCTTTTGTCTCATATTTCAATAGACCGAAATAAATATCAAATCCATCAGTCAATCAATATCATTATGACACATGACATTACATCAAAGCAAAATAGTTCAATAATGTAGAAATACTCGACAAGATACTGAGTTATCACTGTTGCTTTGCATTGAACCAGTTTCTTTGTGATTACTTATGTGGTTTTTTGTTGTATTACTAATAAAGTAACTGCTTACAGAGACGGTTTTAATGGGACATATTCAGTGCAGTCCGTCATTTTATATGATACAAAACAGACACAAGTTAATGCAATGATGCAGTGCTGTTTGTACCACAGTCATAAAACATTAATGAGTCTGAAATGTCACTGTCACATGAAACCATACAAGTCATCATGTGACAATAGTAACTCAAATGAAGGAGCAGGCCTCAGAACAATGATTGTTTTTCTTGTGTCATCTTATATATTTTTCCAAATCGGGAGAAAAAAACGTAGTTGACGCCCACATCCAATAAACTGTAAACAGATGCTGGACCAAGGACACAATGTAAAAAAGAATGATGAAGGTCCCTTAATTGTACTATAATGATGGCGGATGTCTCATTAAAGTGCATCCAAGGGAGCTACAGTACAGCATGCAGACCTTCATCCCCCCCCCCCCCCCCCCCCCAAAATCAAAATTACAATGAAAACAAACTCACGTTAATGTTTTTGTGATATTTATTTCATTATGACATCCAGTGGACTGTTTCTGGGATAAAGAAATGACTAAAATTCAAATAAAATCTACATTAAGATGAAATTCATGTTTAAATGTGGAAGGCAGAACTATAAATAAGTAAATTTAACTAATGAAAATCTATTGTCATGTTGGAGAGCCACCTGTTGCTACATTACATGTAAACCCTCCAACATTACAGCAGGTTTGTGGCCTCCAGGAGGCAAAGGCCGAGACCTTTTGGCACGTGCTTTCCATTTCAAACACTCTGGTCCAGCTAATTAAAGACACACTAAATCACACAATATCTTTCACTGAAAATAATATTCTTCAAAGAGGAGCAGCTGGCACAGAAGGCAGTCTTTATAAAGTGTAGATCATCAGCTTATATCAGCTTAACTTTTCTGTATGCACAGAAACATTCAGCTTCCATCTTTATTGCTTTATTGGTTTGACAGCTGAGCTCAAGTAATACTCCATAATTCTGCTTGCCATGCAATAGTATTAGTCCTGCTTATGCTCCAACACCGTTATCAGCACAAAAGAAAATCTGCACCCTGCTGGGCACTACAGGGAAGTGTCCACTTTTCCATTTCCAACCTATAGCAATTTTCCATAGTTGGTTCCTGACGGTAGCTGTTCATGAAACATTTGTTCCAGGTCCAGGGGCAAAGTTAGGAACTCTGGGCCCCAATTTCTTAATAAAATAATCCTGTTGGAATTTGTGTGAGCCCTCTCCAGCTGTGGACACCTGGAAATGTGACCTTTAACCCCACCTGCAAACCAATTTATACTCAGACTGACAATGGAATACTGTACTTTCCTCACAGTGGGAACAACCCCATGAAAATATGTTGAGCAATTATACTCAAGGTGAGCACAGTGAAGTGCAGAGACACCTGCGGAGTGTTTCGGTGCACCAGCTTTGCAATAATCACTGTCTTTATGAAACTCATAATATCCCATTTTACATTTAGACTGCAAACAGCCAAAAGTTATAAGATTATTAACAATAAACTATTGATAAATGAATAGTAGGAAGTGTCTTACCTCAGTATTTTTTCAGCTTTGGAATATGTTACTTGCAAATCGCTAGACTCTCGAATCAATGCAGAAGTATCTTGAAAAAATGACCATGTGATGCCTTCTATATGAACATTGTTGGCTCCAATGACACAATACTTCTCTCTTGGAATCAGAGCTCCATACTTTTTTTTATAAAAGATATTCTTTCATTAGCAATATATTACTTCTTCTAATGTGTGTATTCAGTTTAGGGCAGTCAGTGTAGTTTATTGACAGCCGTGTCAGCCTGTCACACTCAGCAATGACTCAGTGAGCAGTGACTTTTCCCCCCTCAGCTGCACACTGGCTGCTCAGCTTTTACCCAAATTTGGTTTGTCTGACTCCACCATCTATACGTCGAAGGTAGTGAACATTTCATCCAAATCCAGGCTTCAAAATACCACATCAGATTCACATGAGTGATGTCAAAGGTGTTATATTATATTATATGTTATTTTAGTAGTCTGGCTTTGATTTAACTTATTTTGAGGCCTCAGACTGTTGCCATTCATGATTACATGATAATGATTAAGCATTGATGTAGAGATGAGACATTTTTTACGCTATTGTATGTATTAATATTTTATTTTCTGTACATTTATAAATCTTGCATTTTGATTGAATCATGCTGAGGACAGTTCCGGAGCAGCGTGTTGCAGCCTGAGCTCCTGATAGAGGGCTCCACCTACTGGATAAGCAGAGGTATAAAGCAGTGGTTCTTAAAGTGGGTTTCTGGGAATCATTTATTTTCACTTTATTTCCATTTATAAGAAACACAACGACAGAATGTGTAACAATTTTGGTCATGGTTTTCAGTCTTATCAGATGGGTGTCTGGGGTCTAATTTGTGTCTGTTTAGGGGTCCTTGACGTGACAAAGTTTGAGAACCACTGGACTAAATGGATTCACATTAAAACACACACACACACACACACACACACACACACACACACACACGCACACGCACACGCACACGCACACGCACACACACACACACACACACATACTCTACATTATTATATTATGACAATGAAGTTAAACTGTAACTTCACTTCCCAGATAATGTTACTGTCACTCAAGACAATGCACAGACACTGCTGTCAATTATTTTAATAGGATGATTTCTTTAGATGAAAGCAGTTAAATGAAAATTGTCCAGTGCTTTTCCATGCTGTGAGCATCACGATCTGAATTAAATTCACCTCTGCTGTGTCAAGGTGACATCAGAAAAGACAAATATCTACAAACCTGAGAAATAAAACCAACATTTCCTGCATGCATCCTAGAGTTGAGGTTTTATTTTTATTTGGATATGAGTCATGCAGTCTGCTGTTCATGATTGGAGCTACTCTGAGGAAATATCAGTATGTTTTCATGACCATGTTGCAGATTTATTTCTTTTCTTCATCAGTAGGTTAAAGTGAGATTCACCACTCGGCTGCTCTAAACTGCATTTTGAATGATATACTGTATGTCATGAATTAGGTAATGGGTGACACTTTATTATTAAGAATAAGGATAAATCCTCAGAAATCTAGCTCCATGGAGCACATTTTTATGACGACAACTTCTCTGAGCAGCCATCACTATCTGAAAAATGATGGCAACCATATTCTGTATATTGTGGCATCCATTAGAAGCTCTCTGTCCAAACTGATAGTGCACACCTATAATAACAGATTAAAGTATCCGAGCTATTAATTTATCATCAGTGAATGGTAGTGTGCATGCACGGACAGAAGACATCCTTTGATTCTTTTCCACAGATGTTTGAAGAGAGAGCTTGATTAAATTGTTTTATCACCATGAGCAACGGGAAAACTTTGGAAAAACAGCACAAACAGAGTCCGGTGAGTTAAATGAGGACATCTGACTTCCATAAACAGTTCTGAATAAAGTGAGATACTCTTCACAGGGTTTGTTTTTAGTGATTTATAAGTGAATTTACAGGTTAGCAGGATGGTGACAGGAGTCAGATTGGTCTTTTTTTGGTATCACTGTGTGAGAACAAAAGAGATTCAATGTCACGTTTGTTACAAAGTTCAGTGCCTCTTGTACAGAGGACACAGAAAGGCCCATAAAAGGTGATAAAGCAATTCAGTAATTGACATTTAGGTGACCAGTCAAAAGGATTAATTGTATAATACTTTAACTAAATCAATCCACCTAAAATAGTTAAATACAGATTAAACAACTGAAAAAAATGGAGAGCAGTTCATGACTTGATTTTGATTTGGACAATAAAAAGACAGATATATGAAAAATAAAACTGAAAAATAGCAATGCAACGCCTATCAACATGTACGTCAAATTAAAAAGTAATATGCAAGTCACTCAAGAAAATTATTTAAAATAGATTAATTACAAATAATAAAAATACCAAAATAATGGAGGAATTTGCTCTTTTTTTCCACAATATAGTTCTTAAAAGAGACACACAAAAAGCAGAACCCACAAACTGATTAAAGTTTAAAGGAGGAAGTTCATTTTTTAAGCTCTGGGTTGCAGAACATAAACTGATAAATCATTGCTGCGTGTAGCAAAGCCTCAATTCAATCTGTGAAACAAAACTGGGAAAACACACCACACTACTGAAACCATGACTTGCTCATTCACTTCAATTCTTGTGGCATTCTTGTGTTTGTTAAGCTGTCGGGATGCAAGACACAGATGATCGATTTCTTACACAAGCCATAAAATTGTGAGAAAATAGGTGCTGATTTGCATGCGGTGAGTTGTGGTTGAACTGACTGTGGACAATATCAATCATGCAGAGACAGAGGGGAGTTTTTGTTACATGAATGCAACCAAGATGCGTCTTACTGATGGTGCAGCACAGAAAATGTGAAACTGGAACATGAACAGCTGTGAAAAGGTAATATAAAGAATATGACTTCAACATTAAAACAATCAGTTTTGCTTGCTGACCTTCCCACCTCAGTGTCCTCACTGTTGCAGACTTGTGGTTTGCATGTTTGGTTTATTTGTGTGTTTTTAGAAGGTGAGAGCTTCAGGAACTTCTGTAAGGAGGAATCTGTGCCTTATAAAATATGATGAAGTTGCTGCAAACCTTTGCTTTTAGAAAAGCGTACCCTAATACTCTGCAACTCTGAAAAATGCCCTTTTTCTATGGGAAGTAAAAATCTTATAGACGTACAGCCAAAAAACATTTATTTTGGGGATTGGCTTAACACTCACAGAGCAGTTATCACATTAAGACACATGTCACATCTCACAGTGTATTTCTTTCACACATTTCTTTGTGGTTTTCGAGCTTGTATCAGTTTCCAACTTTTCAGTGAACATTACACAGTTGATCTCAGTACTGAAGCTGTGCTATTTCTCTACATATATTTCTACATGTATATGTGTACTTTAATCTGCATTACCTTGTGAAGCTTAATCAAAACCTGATGTATCAAGATTCATTGTCAACTCAATTACAACGACAACAATGATGCTGCATTTGACTATTAACAAAGTCGACATTAATGCACCATTTTTTCTTCTGTCATTCACAGCAGGGCTTTTGTTATATAGCCTACTGTATGTGTGTTTGCCAAAGGATTTCACTCTTACGCACCACTTAGGTGCTTTTTGGCAATCTTCACAAGCATTCATTTTCCCCCCTTAAGGAGCTGTGGTTTCTGTCTTGGTATCTTGCCATGAAACTTGTTTTTCTCCGTCTATTGATGGTAGACTCATGAACACTGACTGAAGCCAAACAAAAAGAAGCCTGCAGACCCCTGGATGTTTCTTTTTTCGACTTCCTGCATGATTTTTATACTTTGCTCATGGAGAAATTTTGGCAGGATGACCACTTCTTGGAAGATTCACTACTGTCCCAGAGTTTCTCCACTTGTACAGCCTGGAACTGGCCGGGGTTCAGTGGAGCCCCGGAGCTTTTGGAATGACTTTGGAAGGATTTCCAGACTGACAGGCGTCAACATCGTCCCTCTGGAGATGTTATGGGATTGCGTTTGATAGTGACGTGACATGGTTCTCAAACCTGTGTGCTGGGGGCTCAACTCTCACGGCAAAAGCCAAAGTTTCTGATCCAAATGAGACAGGATGGCTGCCATTTGTGTGAAGGAATTGAGCTGAGGAATAAACTTACTGTAGTGAATTAAAAAGGATGCCAACTGACGTAATATTCTTTCTGACTTCCTCTGATCTGGCCAATGTCAGTATGAGAAAAATGGAGTGAATTTGACAGTTGAAAGAATAGTTTGACATTTTGGAAGATAAGTTTATTCTCTTTCTTGCCAAGAGTTAGATGAAAAGATGGATTCCCTTTTTATACTGAATGTGTCCTTTACATGTGATAAATCAATCCAGTTTAATCCACTCAAGAAACGAAGAATAAACACAAGAAGTTGTGGTTTTAAAGGAGTTTATGTGCTGGACTATTTCTTGGCTAAGAGCAGTGACTTCTTGAGGGACCAGTGGGTGAATTTTGTTGCTTTGGACAGAACCAGGTCAGCTGTTTCCAGACTTTATATTGGAAGCCAAGCTAACTATCTCTTTGTTGTAGCTTGATCTTTTCAACTCTTGATTTTCACAGTAAAAAATTCACCAATTTGTTCCAATTTTCCAGTTCCTCAAAAATATCCTTGGAACGTTTGGATTCTCAAATAGATCCTTCCAAAAATGTTTAAGATGTTTATAAAATACTCTGCTCTATTTTGTGTCTGATCATTTTCTTTTTTCAATATTTAAATTTTTTTCAATTTTATTTATCAAAACTGAAATGATCCAAGGTCCTTTCCACATAGTGCAAGTCTAAGCCATACTCTTCATTTTACAGACACCAAACATTCCCCGATAAACACGTGGTGACAGCGGCAAGAAACCTCAAGCAGAGCCAGACTCTAGGTCAGAGGTCACTAATAGGCGGACAACGGTCCAGATCTGGACCCAGACGCTGTCCTTTCTGGACCTGAACCTGTAACTGATGAAATATTGAAGATTGTTAAATTTTGCCCGATCGTTTATATTTTATCTGGCGTAGCTTCTCCAGCTATAACCCTATCCCTAACCCTAACCCTAACCCTAACCCTGTGCACAGCCAATCTTCTCCCTAATTAGCCAATCAAATCCGTGCAGTAGGAGAAGCGGAGAGACTTGACTGTCAGTGAGACACACATGGAGAAAAGAAGAGAGACAGAGAGGTGGCAGATGAGAGCTAAAACTAAGTCTTTATTCTTTATTTGATATAAGAAAAGAAAAATGTATTTATCTTATTCTTTTTTCTTTGTTTACCTTATTATTTATTTGAATCCCACACGTTTAGTGTAAATACTAATAATGTTGTTGCCATATTTTAGAATTCTAATGTAGCTACTTATTTGACAATCTACAATCTAGCCACTAGACACAGATGCTGATGTAACTACAATGCTATACTTCAAGGTACTGAAAAATAACATGGATATTATGATGTTCCAGACCTTCACTTGAGGACATTTCACAAATTGGACCTCAGTGAATTTTAATTGAATACTCCTGCTCTAGGTGGTCAGCCATCCTCCTTGACTGATTGGGTTGAGAGAGAAAGAAGAAGGGCTAGAGAGTAGAGAGAGAGACACACACACAGAGAGAGAGACACAACAACAGTAATAACAATAGAAATATGACATGTATATGATATGCACATTTCTTAACTTATCTTGTTAAAATCCTTAAAATGGCATCTACTCCTTATCCAGTATTACAATTTCAAGAATATTTGAATATACAAATATTTTTCATTTCAGAAGTTCAATTGCTGGAAAAAAAGATGCCTGCTGTGCACTGGAGGCTTCATGTTTCCACATCACATTTGTGTAAGTTGAATATTGGACCAGGATTGGCTTCCAAACTAGTTGTGATGTCACACATCTTGTTTGCACGCCCTCCCATTAAAATTGGGTTTCCAGTGAGCACAGAGAAACTTTCAGCAGATTAATGTGAAAACAAACTCTGCACATACATCATCCTGCACAGTGAAGCTCAAACATCCAACTGTAGGAATGAGACATTTTTGGAGGGGAACTTTAAAATGAAGTTCAATGGGTTTTAGCAAAGAATACGGAGCAATGATTGATCTATTAGAGTTTAAGAGGTTAAGAGATTAAATATGAAACTACAGTCAAGCAATGTTTATCTTAGCTTAGTGTAAAATCTGAAAACAATAGCAAACAGCTGACCTGGCTCTGTCCAAAGGCAACAAGACATTTCCTGGCCAAGAATTAGTCAGGCACATTGTTTTTTGAGCAGATTGAAAGATTGAGTTAGCACATGTAAGGGACACATATAACAGTGGTATCAATCTTTTCATCTAACTCTCAGCAAGAAAGATAATAAGCTCAGGCTATCCTTCATAAAGTCAAACTACATGTAGGCTCATAACAGACACACGTGAGAGTGGTATCTATCCTCTCATCTAACTCTTGAGAAGAAAGCTTATAAGAATGTTCTAAAAAAAAGTCAAACAATTGCTTTAAGTTAACGTTCAGCGTGCATGAAATGTGCTGCTGAACCCACATTGTTTGTACTGTAAATTCAAAAATATTTTTTATCACGTTACAAGTGGTAGATAAAGTTATCACAGGGGCTCATATTTTTTGTGTCTCTCTCTGTGTGTGTGTGTGTGTGTGTGTGTGTGTGTGTGTGTGTGTGCGTGTGTGTGTGTGCGTGTGTGTGTGTGTGGTTGCAGCTGACCTGAAGGCCGTTTTAAAAGCAGCCCTGTGATGCGGCTGCTGTTTGACATAGTTAGAGAAATTCCATCCTATTAGACCTAATTATCATTCTTCAATCTGTTTCTACTTAAATAAGGTCCAGACAGCAATCAGTGAACACACACACGCACACACACACACACACACACACACACACACACACACACACACACACACACACACACACACACACACACACACACACACACAAAAACTCAATGTGGTCTTAATTTTCATTAATGTGAGGACGGTTGGTGAGCTGGCAGGGGAGCGGGCGAGTCTCACGGTACCTGAAACATAAAACATATCTAATCCTGTGATTCCATTAGCAGAGGACTATAACACATCGTTCTTTTCTCAGCTCAAAACTACACACAGGTGGTTAAACACACACACACACACAGAGCTCCTGAAAAGTCATGAACAGCTAAAAGTAATGCTCACTGCTCGCCACAGGAGGGCAACAGAGGCCCGTAAAAACAGCATGGTGCTACTTGTTTAGTGTTTTTACAAGAGAGGCTATTTAACCTCTTTAACTACTGGCCAGTCATTTAGGAAACAGTGCTGTGAGCTGAAACAAAACAGTTTCCAGTTCGGTTATTTACCCCCCCGGCAGGATCTGGAGCAGCTTTCTCCTTAATGTAATCCAGTGCTCTCTTCAAACACAGAAAACAAAGCATGAATACATCTTTTTGAGACATCTCTCTCTTGCTCCCTCCAATAACTTGGAGGCTTTTCTGTTGCTTATCAGTCATAAAGTCAAATAACTCTCACCATATCCAACTTGGAACATCTTCTCCCATTATTCTTCATCGCACTGATTCCCCCCTAGAATGTCATCAGCTGCTTCACTGCAGAGCTTCATACATCTTCCTTATGTGGGTGCGGCAACACAATCCTGTTAAGACGGTTGAAAAGTCGACCCCAAAAGCAGCCAAAGCATGTGTTTTTCTAACACTCTGATGCGCACATAATGTAATGTCCAAGCTAACAACAGACCTTTACAACAAACATGTGACTTCAAAACTTTTTGTATATAAACTTAAAACGAAATAAACTTAAACTGAAATTCAGTTTTGCTAAGAAATCAGAAACATAAATAGTTCACTTTGGTACTTATTTACTCAAAATTGTGAGTATCAAAAAGATGAATACATTTTATTTATTATTTTACAGTGACAGTCCCTCTACACGAGTGTGGGGTGCAAATGTCTGATTCTGACTTGCACCATCAGTACTTACAGTGCAGTATATTTGCACAGGTTGGCACTAAATGTCACTTCAATTTCAACGGCCACACAGCAGTTTACTTACTCTATGACTCTATAAGTTTCAGAGTAAAATATACATGAAGAGCTGAGGCTGAGTATTAAACATGCTGCATTCACATAACATTAGTAGTTTGGGAGTTTGCATTATTCCAGGATGGTTAAGCCTTGTAATTCACATTATTTGTTACAGTGTTATTTGTTTAGAGTTTTGTTAACAATTAAAATTAGATTCAAACTGTGCGCAGCTTGTTGTAAATTAGCTGAATGGATTATAGTAGTTTTCATTTTGGATTATATTGAAATGTGGCTTCCAGTGATGGTTGTTTCTAAGTACTTCTGATTATTGTAAGTAAGATTATTGTTGCTGTCAGGAATCCATTCAAAGCTTAACATGAACTGATTTTCCTGATAAACTGCTCACAATTATAGTGAAAACAATATTACTAATGCTTAATCAATGTACTTCTTTGTATTCTTACACTACCTTGCTGCATTTTTAAAACTTCAACAACTTTGCTCACTTGTCTAACGGATATAGTATGTTATCCTGTCTTTATATTTTATTGTATTTATAATGTATGATAAAGTTTTTTCTTATATTGTTTTATTAAGCTATTTTATTTTATGTTGATATTGGTTGTGTTTATTTTTCTAAAGCTATTTCTCTCTTCTAGTGTTGATATATACAGTACATGCCTGTGATTCTCAGTCATCCAGGTCATGGTTATTTAAGGAGGGTTGACAAAAGGGCAACTGGATTTGAAGACATTTTGCCTCTTATCCGAGGGGTTTGATTAAACCCTCTTATGGTTGATATGATAGGGATGATATATTTACTGTGTATTTACTGTTCCTTTGCAATGCCTGGTAACCTGCTGCTGTGTTTTGAGCTCCATAACTCTGTACGTTTCTCTGTGATTCGAATCACAGAGTTTAACGCAGAGTGCTGAGGACTACCACAGCTGGACCATTAATGTGACAACAAGTGTGCAAACGCTTGACAATGGCACTATGCAGGTGTTGAAATGGCATAAAGAATAAGTATCAGGTAATAACATCAGCCACGTAGACCAGCATCTACTTCCCTAGCTTCCGCTTTCCGGGTGAAATACAAACATAACAGCAAGATGTGTTCTCCATAATGTTAAATGTTAGGAAGAGACAGATACATAACCAGAGCTTTGTGGACTTGTTGAAAAGCAGGAAAAGCTTCTTATATCAAAGTTTATAGGTTATATAGGAAGGACGGAAGTAGACAGTGTGTCTCCTAGAAAAGCCACTCCTCAGATGTCAGTCCTGAAGCTTAGACTCTGCTTCCAATAACATGTCCAAGACAAGTCTTATCTTCTTTTGAAAAAAGGAGAAAATGTGCAAAATAGCTGCATTATAGTTTCAATTTTCTCACACAAAAAGTAATGAGAATTCAAATTTCAGTTCAACTTTAAATCTTTTGCTATTATCCATCATTACAAAGAGCAGATGCCAGCAGCTCTTTAAGTTGTTTTTTCCAAAAGAAAGGGCCAGGCATGCTGGCAAGAAAGTTGTTCAGAGATTTATCAATAAGGCTTTAGTCACAATTGAAAGAAGATGTAAGGATAGAGTCCAGGTTTAACGTGGTCTAAGCTATACTTTCAAGGGGCAATTGGGCCTTCAGCCTCAGGGCATTGAGTGTAGGCTGTGATTACCCTCCCTGCTGTTTCTCTGCACGCTCCTGCTCTGTAGCTCAACGGGCAGAGCTGGGCACCAGCCGTGTTGTGGTTAGGGGATAGACTCCCACTCTTGCTCCTCAAATTGAAACTGTATGTTTGCACAGCACTGAAAGTCAGATAATAAAAAGTATCCTCCAAATTGCTTATAGTGCATTTGTACCCTGTGAGGCGAGTAGGTGCATAAAAGTAATTAGCACATTCATCTTTTTCTTCCATGGGGACTCCTGCTGTCTGAAAATGTCAGCTACCACTGAGAGCGATGTGAAATCAAAGAGATCATGCATTGCTGTTGGGCCTGAGGGCCAATCAAATGTCTCCCTCTGGCTTGAATTATGACATGAAGCTCTTTAAGCCAGGGCCAAAGAGTCAAAGCAACCCTGAGTGTGCATAAAACCAATGCAGCACTAGTACAGGACAAGCATATTCACATAAATATGAGATAATTACACGACAGCATCACAGCCGCCGGCGACAGCAGATGATGGATGAGCCAGGGAAAGAAAACATGAACAACGCAAGAGAGTTGCCAGTGTAACACTAACTGTGGACGCAGGGATGGGAGTGAAAGGCAAAACAAAAGATGGATTGAAGGAGGATAGGAGAATGGTGGAGGTCTTGGTGTCCCAGGCCCCGAGTATAGCCCCTCTCCTCTCGCCCTTCTTCTATTTCTGCCTTTTAAGGCACTCCATAACTTCAAGTAGATAATGAGAGCCTTGAAGCAGGCTGAGTAAATCAGACAGAGAACAACAGAGGGAGAGAGAAAAGGTGAGTTGGGGGGGTGGGGGTGAAAAAACAGGATCGAGAGACGCAGTGGGAGACAGCGGAGGAAGAAGAAGATTAGAAGTGATAACAAATGAAGCAAAAAAGGCAGGCAGGACCGAGAGAGGAGCCGAGCTGAGTGGAGATGTATGATAAGATCGTGCATTAACTTAAAAGCATACTTTAATGAAACTCCACCAGGCACTTTAGAGAGGGAGACGCAAAGATGGGTCCCACGCTGATTAGGAAAATACATGTTCTTGGTAGATGTTTTTCAGTTCTCGATATGCGTTTAACCCTGAATCCCCTCCTCACCATTCCTTACACTCACCATGTTCCTTACAGTCTAAACAGCCGATGTTGGATTTCTCTCTTTCTTCGCCACTCTCCGCTTCTCTGTAGAAATATTGTGACTCTGAAAGAGCCTTCAGAGGTCACGGCAAAGTTAAGATTCAAGGAGAGCATGACCTAATCACTGGGTTCAAATCAACAATGATTGAGTCAACTTTAAGCTTTGAACCTTATTGGAATCATATGTATCAACAGCCTCAGTATGCTTCAAACAAACTGCTTGTTAGATTGAACAGCATCTGAAATATACTTTTCTGAAGTCAGATTTATGGGCAGGTGTGCGAACATGAGAACAAATTTAACTGAAGTTCTTTAATGTTATTCTTTACAACTATTTCACTCATCAAGTCAATTTTATTTAAATATCCCAAAATCACAAACTTTCCTCAAAGAGAGGGAAACTTTAAGAAGAGCAGCAGAGGCTGGTTTTCTCTTTCAGGATGGACACACATGCAATTTCTAGTTGGTTCTACTGTCGCTTTTCGTGTGTCCAAACAAGTGCAACACCATGACGACCTTTGACTAGAGACTGTCCAAAAGTGTGCGCTGTTATCCAACTGTATCTGAGAAATCTTTGTGGTACAATTCAATTTCCTTCTTTTCAGTCACCCTGCCCAGTCAGAAAATGACAATAGTTGGTCTAAAAGAAAACAAATAGCACCCGAGCTTCAAATAATATTCTCTGGTGACGTCAAGGAAAAAATAAATCCCATTCTTTGCCTTTATTTCAAGTTCTGTCTCTGTTTTATTGTTTTGCTCTGTATTTTGCTTTCCCGTTCGTTCACTTCTCCGTCTCTAAACCACAACAGTTGTGGGAAATCAGTCCCAGCTGTCAGCACTTTGATTTGATTGTAGAATGTGTCAATCAAGCCCGGGCATGTTGCGCAAAATCTAATTCTAGTCATTCGTTATTTCAGAGATTAACTCTGACTGTCACACAGACCCAAGGAACCCAGGGCGAAACTGACCAGCGCATCTCATCTTTGTTCCATCAACCAAGTAAACTGAACATGAAAGCACAACCTTATTCAAAACAACTTGTTCTGGTTTCCTTTGAATTTTCTTGCTCCTAGCAGTAAATGTTTGCATGGCACCATTGAGATTATTCCTCTTTTTTTAAGATGTAAAAGCTTTCTGGATTCAAACTGACTATCACACTCCTTCCTCTGGATCTCTGCAGTGGTTCGGCATGTTTAAGCTGGAGATCTCTGTCAAACATCAAACTGGTGTCACAAATAGGATGTGAATCAAAAACCGCTTGGACTCATTCATCTGTCTGGCCAGGAAAACATTCTTGCTTGCTCATCCCTGTCCGTCCTTCCAGGAAAACACAAGCATGCCTCTCTTGAGTTTGTTTGGTCCAGTCTTGTCCTAATGGGCTCAAATGGTGAAAGAACAAAAATGAATTAAAGAAAAGAAAACTCAGACAGCGTAACGGAATGAAGAAATAGCATCATATTACCATGGGGTTTTTTAAGAGGACCGTAAAAAGATATGCCCTGTGTACTTTCCAGGCCTGGAACGGGAAAATATTTGGTTCTGCTTTTCCTACGCTTTTGAAATGGTGCACTGTGGGAGAGGAACATTTGGTCCAGTGTTAGTGAGAGTTTAGGGAAGCAAAGTGTGTGTCTGAGGAAAAGCATGTTGTGTTTCTGTGCAGGTGAGTGTGTTTGTACATTTGAAAGTGAGATTGTAGTGTGGTCTACTCATTTACTCATGATGTAAGGACAGGGATTCAGCTTTGCATTTGAAAACACAAGATAAATCATTGTAGTTTAGGGTTAAAAATGGTTTGTTTTTTTAGGTTAAAGGGTAAACCTTTAAATATTCTATAGTTTTATTATCGGCCACAAATACCCTGAAAAGAGAAAACCAACAATGTTGTAGATCCCCTTGATACTTTTTTCATTTTCCACTTTATTTGTGGCACACAAGTCTAGTTGTCAAGTTTTTTCTTTAAAAACAGGTCTTGAATATATTTTAATAATTTCAAAAAGGCTTAGAATAATGCATTAGAAAATATTTAGGAGGTTGGTGTATGTGGGATCAAATAAGCTATAGTGCCCATTTTCTTAATGAAGAAACG
The DNA here is from genome assembly GCF_963691925.1 of Scomber scombrus. NCBI lineage: Eukaryota > Metazoa > Chordata > Actinopteri > Scombriformes > Scombridae > Scomber > Scomber scombrus. Next base: position 15,098,604 of record NC_084978.1, read on the forward strand.
TGCAGTGCAAAGATGTGGTTCAGTTTTATTGTGTTTTTAATAGTTTTTAGAGAACAATGGAGGCCTATGACACAGACCAATTTGCTCTATAATCAGGCTTTGACTACAAAGACAAAATTTGTCTTTAGGATCATTTCATTGTTGGTTTTGGTCTTTTCATGTTAATTGTTGACAATAAGAAAATAATATCACCAGACTCATTCGTCAAAGTTAAGCTGTGATTGAAGCTTGTTGTTTTTAGGGTTAATGTTTGGTCTACAGGGAATGAATGTAACTCAATGTAAAGTCTCCTTTTCTAAAAACAAGTGTGTGTGTCTTTGTGTGTGTCTGTTCGTGTGGACACCAGCGAGGGTGTCTGTAGTTCCTCCATAATCTCCTGTCTTTGTGTGTCTCGCAGACAGTTTAAAAGCTTTCTATTTACCTTTCGCACCATTCTCCCATTTTCAGGTCGCAGCAAGAAAGAGAGGTGAGAGAGCGAGAGAGCGAGAGAGCGCTGTGTGTCGTCTTGGTGGACAGCTGGTCCAAAAGAGGTGTTTAAGTTTCTAACAAACCGTGACATGTCAAACATGTAATGTAGCCCACGACACACTATCATGTAAAATGCTTCATTGACTCTCATGCAAGGCCTCAGGGAAGAGAAAAGAAATCTTTTCACTCACACACTCCTGCAGCCATTAATCTTAGATAACATTTTACGAGGGATGGGGATGAGTATGATTGTCATAAAATGAGCAAAACAAATGCGCATAGGGAGGTTCCTGGCTATAGTCGCTGGAATCAATTCAGGATAGCTTGGCTCAGGGAACAAAGGTGCCGATATATACCCCGTGTTTGGATGCGTGTTTACCTCATTCTGTTTTGCTATCTGCTAGCCACCCCCACTGCTTCCAGCTTTGTTTTGCATTTGTTCATCTGTGTTTTTGCCAGGATGCGTGTCAGTTATCAGACTTATTAGATGCCATCAAACATTTCCTGTGTCTCTGCTGTCTCACTCTGTCGCTCTCTGTCTTGCTCCTTTAAAGTAGCTCTCACTTGTTTTTTTTCTCACACACACAACTATATAATAAAGATAGACAAGCACAAGAGGCAGAGAAAGGAAAAAAAACAGCATAACCACAGCAGAAAAACACACACACACTCAAAACCCTAACCCTAACCCATAACACCTGATTTCTTAGATCACTCAGTGTAGACTGGTCTACTAAAACAGGCCACCATGGACAGCCCACATATTCCATCTTGTATTATGTGGAAGTTTAAAGGTGCAATAAGTGATATTCAGCCTCACTAGATGTCAGCAAACAACTATTTGCTATTAGGATGTAGTGAGGAAATGGTGACTGGAGCAGAGAATTAAGCCACACTCCCCTGCGAGTGTGTTGTTATCCGAGCTTCTCTGTTCTTCGTGTTGGTAGCCTGTCCGGCCGCGCATGCATGTTATTGCATGTGAGCGTGCATGTTAGTGCATCTGAATCCCTCTGTGTCCTCCATGTCCTCTTCTAAGAGGCGGCCATGTCACAAACTTTCTCAAATTAAAACAGTACACTAAAATTTGTTTCTGAAAGAATTTGAAACAGGCAATGCAGAAACAGAATCTTTATCCATATTTGATCAGCACTGCCTAGTTTGACCGTTTGATATGAGTTACGTAAACTGTCAGTTCAGGAAACGCTTCCACACATTTGTTTTGGTCTGAGATGTTGGTGCAATAATGTGACATCTAGCGGCTGAATGTTGTGTATTGCAACTAAGATCAGATCAATCTGAGGCATTACATTTACGTCAAATGTGTCTAATGCTTTCATTGGACTGAAACCTGGACAAGATACTTTAGTTTGGGGAGGTGGAAATCTGCACTTTGTTTGCTTCTCTATGCTTTAACCTGCAAAGATTAGCTTTAACCTGAATTACTGTTACAGAACACCTCAAACATAGTTCTGGCTGACTGTTTACCATCATGAATTATATTTTAAGCTGCAGGTTACCATAGTAACTTCCGCCTCATGCTGCATAACTCTCACTGATAAAACTGACCATCCTGATTACAAAAAAAAAAAAAATTCTAAAAAATGAGTACAGCTTCAATACAGATTTCCCTTTTTTAATAATTTTTTCGTTTACACTTTTGGGCTACACTTTTCCCAGATGTTTTAGCATGGTGGACAGTTTTGTCTGTATAAAGCTAGCCAGCTAGTTGTGCTACATATCGCAACGTCTTGACTTTGTACTGAAGTTCTTTGAGGAATTTACGATGTAGCACAAAGTCAAGAAGTTGTGATATGTAGCAACTGTGATGTGTACACTGAACTACTCTCTGGAGACTCAAAACATGATCACTGTTAATAGTCTTTGGAGCTGTTTTAAAAACAAACTAGCGGGATAATAATCTTTGTGGTGAAGGAATATGTCACCCAATGCAGCGGTGTGACTCATTAATGTGTTTTTAATAGTTTTTGGACAACGTAGCTCTACTGCCTGGAGGAATGCGATAAATCAGGCTCTGGATACACACACAATACTTATAAGTAGGATGTGTTCATTGTGTTCAAGTGTGATAAACCCAATCAGCGTCCTGACAGAATAAATAATTGATCAGACGAAACAACAGCTTTGGGATGATCTTCACTTCCAGCTCGTGTTACTTTTATATATCAGGAGACTTCATCTTGTTGTATCACCTCAGCAATAATTTTGACATGAGCACTGACCCTTCATAACATAGAGGGCTTGCTAGTCCTGTTATTGCTACTGAAGATCCCACTGAGAATCCACATTTTATTCTGCAGTTATGTGCAGCTTAGCCACTCTCAGCAGTTTAGCTCTGCAGTATTCTGTATTATCTGCCTGCAGACAGACATTAGCCCTGCATGAAAAAAAAACAAAGTGCTCTCATTCATTTAAATGGGGATGTTACACTGTATTTGGTGACAGATTAGATTTTGTGACCTGCCCTGGTGTTTTTACCCTAACCCTACACATCTCACTCCTCATGCCTAAACACAACCAACCTAACTAACACTGCAGGTCACAGAATCTGATGGGTGACCAGATACAGTGTATCAGGGTCAGTCAATGCAGCAATGGGAGAAAAGTTAATCCAACTTTCGCTGCAACACAACATGACATAATCTGGCAAGGTGCTGCACTGGACATACACATTTCTGCTGTCTATGTGTTTATATTCTATAATGCACTTTTCATTATGTATTTCTACCATTAACATGTAATTATAATAATAAAAGATAGCCTAAAGTTGTTGCTGTTGTGATAATGTAAAATCATGTCATGACTATTCTGATAAGCCTTTAAATGCGAAAATATGTTTTCAAAACTGGACTTCTTTGATTGTATTTCATATTTTCTCCAGTACATGAAGAAACATGCCCCCAGCAATGCAGTTCCCTGCATTGTTTTAATGTTTTTTTCGGTCTGAATCCCCCACTAAGTCACAAATGCTCTAAACCCCATTAACCATGGACAGCAGCTCCCAGCTCACAAGTTGGCACAAGCTGCTTAGACACTACCTGCTCAGCATGAAATAGCAGAGAGTTGATGTGAACATGTAGCAACCAAAAGAGACCCAGCTATTTCTGTATAGAAGTTGGCGAACCAGTCCAGTTTCAGTGAATATTGAATTTACTCAAAGCAGGTGGTGAGAAAAATAACTTCAGTGGTTCCTCTGGGTTTGTTGATTGTGTAACTATGGTGGGAAAGTTTTTTTTTTTTTTTTTGTCATTGTAGGCAAATACATTTGATAAGCCGATGAAGTAAATCAAAACTAGTTTCTGTGAATTTGTTTATAAGGCAGAAAAATCACCCAATACAGAGTGGGATTTCACTGCTTCATGTTAGGAAGGTCTTCTGTTTTCATGGCTTTACAACCACACAACCATACATTACACACACATCCACACATACAAGCCATTCAACTGTCAGCTGAATGAATGCCCATCCCCATTTTCCACCTAATTACTTTTAAAAACATGTTGAAGAGCTGAGCAACAAGCAGGATGACAGCTCGTGGTGTTTTCCTAAGGGACTAAGTCAACAAGCACAGACAGTGACATGAAAGAGTTCACACACCTCTGCGGTTTTGCTCACTCACACGGACGACCGATTGATTAACTCATAAATCAACCTCATCCCAGGCCCCGGGCCCTGGAGCACCCCTGCACCCACCACCCCCACCAACCCCAAAACGGCAGTGAAAAGCTGCAGCCCAACCCTGCGCCCTCCAGCTAAGTAAGTGGAGGCGGGATGTTCCAGCTCATGGCAGAAACCCAGCAGGAGGGAGGGGCCAGGTGGGGCACAAATAGTGGGTGCTAAAGGGGGGAAAAATAGGGTTGGGTAATGGCAATGACAGGTATAGGATTAGTATGTGTTATTATAAACACAGTGAGGGATGTAGAACGAATAAAACAGAGTGGCTTTAAGAGGGATATAAATGTGTTAAAAAGACAAAGCAGAAGATAGGCTGAATCAAATGCTGTGTAGTTCTGCCAAAACAGAGAGAAACAAGGGGAGATAGATACAGAGAGACAGAGAGAAAGCATAGAGGAATGCAGTAAATCCCTGAGCGACCGAACAATCCTCTGGAGAAAGAAAAGAGGAATTTTTATGTGCTGCAGGTGAGCAGAACAGAGAGGGAAGGAGAGGAAGGAGGAGGCAGAGAGAAAGAGAGAGAAGGAGATAGACAGATGGAAAAAGAGGGAGAGAGCGCGGGGGTGGCCGAGGGAATTTGAGGAAAGCGTGAAAGGGTCTGATTGTAGCAGAGAAAAGGGGACACGTGGGGTGAAAATGAAGCAAAAATGACACAAAATGACACAAAATGGCTAGTCGTGCAGTTAGATGGGATGGCATATGGGTGTACACGGAGAGGGAAGGCAAAGACACATATGGAAAAAAGATTGGGAGAGAGTGTGACAAAAAAAAGGATAAAGAGCAAAAAAGAGAAAGAGGGACAAACGAACAGAGAGGAAGAGGAGGTCCAGAAACGGCTCAAAGAAAGCATCTGTGCATCTTAAAGGAATACACCAGATTTTTTACGAGGTCGGCCTATTGGTCAGTTGCAAGCAAAAACGACCATGTGAAACTAAGGTTTTACTATATTTTATGTTTTTAGGTGACCAGGAAGAAAATGTGTTCTTGATGATAGGTTTATCACACATCTAATACTCTTTTGATTTTTTAATATATGGAGCGTCTGTAACATTTTAACTACGTGACATAATTGCTGAATTCAACCAAAATTCACTCTGACACTGAATTATTTTAAGTGTTCATGTGTCTGAAGGCAAAAGTGTTCACACCTGTTTGGAACTGTACAAATGGTGATAACTGTTCACATTTGCAGATAGTCTCTCCTGAAAGGCATTTATTGTGCCATACTCAGTAACACGCAGGGAAAGTAAGTAATTGAAAGTAATTGATTGAAGAAGTTGAAGAGACAGCTTGACAGACACATTCAAACCTTGCCAACACTCACTTCCGCACACCTGGTGAAGCGGTATGAAGTGGTGCGTGATTGTCAGTCTCAGAAAGTTACAAATATTGTCGGATGAAGCCTAATCCAATATCTTAAAGGTGAGGAGGGTTTAAAAACTGTAAGACAATCTGGCATCCACTTTGTTAGACTCTGAATTTAAAATTCAGAGAAACCCTCTGAGGGAGTTCTAGTTCGACTTCTCTCCCTGCTGATTCATGTGCAATGACCTTTGACTTGTCAATCTAAGAAGCATATTCTTTCTAACTTAGCTGCTCATATTTTATACTGATGACCATCCAAGACATAAATGTGCTCCAACTGCCAGTTACTATATTTGTCTATTCAGGAAAAAACTGGACTTTAACCTCTGAAACATTGGATTTCAGAAATAACTCCTCAAATCTTACGGAGACAGAGAAAGTTGTAATTTTTTAATCAGTTTTGAGATGGTGCTAATTAGCCTGCTATCACTCAGCACATTGTATTAACATGTGTTATCATATGCACCTGACCCGCAGGGGTACACATGGGGTGAATATGGGGGCTATTATATCAAATTCTTGTTTTTAAAATAATTATTTAGCCTTTATTTAACAAGGGAAAGTCTTGTTAAGATTACAAATGTGTTTTACAAGAACATCTTGGCCAAGACAGGCAGCAGCACAATTAATAGGGTTGCAGACATTTTGTTTTTTCTTTTAAAGCTAGAAGGAGGTAGGAGGGGGAGCGAAAGAACAAGAACAAAAAGGGTCCTCTGCGAGAGCAAATAAAAGTTCCTCAACAAGATGGCCTGCACATCAACTCCTCTGTAGACTATAAGTTTTGTATTAGATCACAGTCTGCCAATCAGGCGGACAGGCCTGTCTGGAGTTTTAAAGAGGAGCAGCAGAGCGTTCTTCTGTCAGCAGCTGCCTGATAGACCAAACAAGGCAATAATGTCAATGCCTTGTCACTCACAGTATCTGTTCTTATCGAATGACTTGCCAGCTGAGTCATACTAACAGTGCTCAGCTATCCTGTTACGTATTAGTTACAGCAATTTGTCTCTGCTTCGCTGACAGAGACAGAAAGATAGAGAAAGAGAGAGACAACGGTGAGTGATTGCTGTTAGATAGCTATGCATGACAAGCCTCATTCCAACAAAGTTCTGACACATAGAGATAATGATTCACACACGTGCTGCGATTGCAAGCCCACACAGGGGCAAAGCATATGCATACACACACAGACAGACAAAAAAACACACACACAGACCATACAAAGCTGTCTTTGTTGGCTCCTGGCGGCCCCACAGCCATTGCTTACTGAATGTAAAAAACACACAGCGTCTCGGGTGTGTATATGTGAGTGTGTATACATATGTGTCATGTCTCTGTCAGCATTAACCCTTTCCCCATACTTTCACTCATGACTATGTGCGATGATGTGTCAGCGTTGACACAGTCGACGGTCGACCCCACATAGAAGTCACATCCTGCTCAGCTAATGCTGCTTTTAAGGTTCATGTGGGCGCTTGTTTGCCAGTGGGTATGTGTGTGGTCTATCATAGGCTACTTTTGGGAGAGCACATTTCAAACTTAGAACTGGTTAATTGGGGATGGGTTGTTGGGAAAAAGCAGATTTTTTGGTCTGGGTTAAGGTTAGGGTTAGGGTCAGGATTAGGGTAAGTCTCAAATAAATGAATGTAAGTCAATGTGATGTCCCCAAAAGTGACCATGGTCTGATATCTGTGTGTGTGTGTGTGTGTGTGTGTGTGTGTGTGTGTGTGTGTGTGTGTGTGTGTGTGTGTGTGTGTGTGTGTGTGTGTGTGTGTGTGTGTGTCAGGGTAGGTGTGCAGCTGTTTGCAGGTGTGTACCTTGGAGCTGATGGAAAGGAGATTCTCATTGATCCTTTAATATCTTGCCTGAGGCGAGGAGAGGGAACCAAAGAGCTACATATCACATGGGAAAAAAGCATAGTTGAGAGCAATAAAGCCAAACAGGAGAGAAAAGAGAAAAGATAACAGGTGAAGAAACGATAAAAGAGTGGGTGCAGGATACAAAGGATGTGCGAAAACGATAAGAGAGAGGCGGTGACAGAGACAGACAGATCGGAGGCGCTGAAACACAGACACAACAAGAGAGCCAGGCGGTTGGTGGGATTAAGAGGTGTGTGTTTGTACCTGTGCCTGTTTGTGCACATGTAAATCTCTTACTGTCATAGGTCAGAGGGATGTTTTGGGGGCAAGAGGAGCTTCGTGAGATAGTGTGATGAGAAAAGAAAGCAGAGAGGGAGGAGGAACGATGCAGTGGGAGGTGGGAAGAGAAAGATGAAAGGAAAAAAAGAGAGATCGTAAATTTTCACCAGGACAGACAAATAAAAACTCTCTCATACCCCGCCTCCCTTGCTCTATTTTTTGCCATGAATGTGAGCCGGCCTTTGTTTGCCGACCCCAAACTCCTCTCCCCTTGTGCCAATCACCCGAAACCATCCCTATAAAACTAAAACCATTGCAAACAAAAATCCCATATGCATACTTTTTTCTTTTTTTTTGTCTCTTCTCCCCATGTGTTCCCAAATGACCAATAATACCACGCTCTGTACAAAAGCTAGTATTTATTCTCTCTTGAGTTATGATACAGTATTTTCACACAGGAGAAAAATAAATAGAGATCTCGTTCAATAAATACTATAGAGATATGATACATAACCTCAAGCCATATCATCCAAGGCACATTGCAAAGACATAACAAACAATAGATTTATCCCCCCCCCCCCCCAAAAAAGGAATTAAGCCATCTGTGCCAGTGGAAGAAGTCTCTGTTTTAAAAGGCATGAAAAATTTACCACAGTTTGTCTCATTTTTTTTGGTAAGAGTATTTAAAGGAATAGTTCAACTCTTTGGTAAATACACATTCTTGCAGAGAATTAGGAAAATCAAAACCACTTAAACATGTCTGTTAAAAGTGAAGCTGGAGCTAGGACAAAGTTAGCTTAGCCCAGCAGAAAAGACTGAAGCTGGATTTATGGTCAGAGCAATGGGTTAAGAGTCCCGTCATAGATACCAATAGTGTATGTTATGCTACAGGTATTATTCTTCATGTTTAGGCCTACTGTGTTTCCATTCAGAGGCTACGCTCTAGCCACAACTGATAGCAGGTTACAAGCTAGGTAACCCTGTTTATGCAGATGTATAAATCTAGGTTGAAAGCAGGGGGAAACAGTTAGCTAATAAAATCTGCCTAAAAGCATCACTAACTAACACACTGTATCTTGATTTATTAAAACATACACAAAGAGAAATGTAAAAATGTCTTTGTAGGGAGTTAAATGTTAGAGCTGTTTCTTTTTGGACAACAGTTTATCAATCCATCTGCCAACAAGTTACAGTTATGAGTTGGGTTATATATATTTCTACGGACCTGTTCACACTCTGCATTAAAAGGTGTCTTGGGTAATGTGATCAAAAGCAGACAGTCTATACGGTCTCTTTAAGCAGTGAGATCTGATCACAAGGTCCCTTGAGTACGCACTCTAATGCCAGGTGTGAATGGACGGTGCATTTGTGATCACCCAAAACACATGTTAATGCCACTTGTGAACAGGGCCTAAGAGTGCTGGTACATGCAGATTTTGACAGAGCCAGGACTGCTGTTCACCCTGTTTCGAGTCTTTATGCTACACTAAGCTAACCAGCGATAGCTTGAACAGATATGAAAATGGTATCGATCTTCTGTCTGCAAGAACTATTTCCTCACATGTGGAACTTTTCCTGTGAATACAGAAAAATTAGGTTTTAGGAAAATGATTTCTATTCTGAAACATTTTTAAGGTTGTGTTAAATATTTCTTTCTACGGAAAATTGTACGGAAATTGTAAAAAAGCGGTACAAATGAGCAAGCACTGAATGAAAAGCAGCATAGAAGTGAATGGCTATGTTAAGGGTCCAAATACCAGAATAAGTGTAAGTGTGTGGTATTGACCACCTCTGACTGGACAATACTGTATGTGCAGCGCTGTTGTAGAGTTACTGTAACTGAACAGCGGACTTGTAATTACTCAGCAATACCCCTCTGCCCGTTCTTTCCAGTGCACATCCGCTGACTCATGCTTATTCCCGTCTTCCTCTCCTTTTCTGCTTCTTCCTCTCCTCCTATGTGCCCTCTTCATCCCTCTGGCTATTTCCTATTTCCTCACTCTCCTTTTGTCTTTTGCCCATTCAGAAAGTTTCCCTTCTTCCTTCAGAGAAAATGAATGTTTGCTGATTCACGCATCTTGGGTCAGTGAATCAGTTTTCAATCAATGGCTGCACTGTCTGTCTCTCTGTCTGTCACTCAGTCTAACCGCGTGTGTGTGTGTGTGTGTGCGCGTGTGAATGTGTGTGTCTAACCACCTACAGTGGTATTTGTGTTGATCTACGAGCCGTGAAGTCCAGTAACTCAGCCCAGTCTCAGTGTGTCTAGCTCAATGAGCTGCTATGTGCATTAGGCGGGTGACAGTGCTGGTAATGTGTTGCCTTTGTGTGGGTTATATTCCATTAGCGCTTCTGGTAACCTGCCAAATAATCATTCATTCACTTATTCCAGTATGGGATGAATGAATGTGTTAAATACGAATGTCTGTTAAAGCTTTTGTTTTCGTTTCTGCTCCGATTTTGTGCAAATAAAAGATTTTTGATACACTGCATATTTGTGTGTTTTTTCCATGTCCAAGTTCATCTCATTTGTGTCAGCCTCTGAGTCTCCTCTTGAGGCGGTTGAAGTCCTTTGCTGATCGCCAGAGCCAGCTCTGCAGCTCTCGCAATATCCAAAACCCCTCCACCTTCCTGGCGAAGTCGTTCATTGTCGGTCGCACCGAAAGGAGCGAAGAGGAGGCAGAAGAAGAGGAGGTGGAGGAGAGGAGCGGAGTAAAGGAAGGCGAGAGGAGGGAGGTGCCCCTTCGTAAAGACAGGGGGACAGGCTGGGGAAGCAGGGTGTGCTCCTCACCTGCTCCGAACTGGTAGAGGAAAGAGAAGGTGGATAGAGGAGGTTGGAGGGTTGGGGAGAAGAGTGAGCGAGGAGGCCGGCGCTGATGATGCAGAGTAGAGAAAGAGGTAGAAGTGGATGAGGAGGTACCCTCCATGTCTATTTGCCTCTCCTCCTCCATTAAAAAAACCCTCCCTCGCTCTACAAAAACACCATCTTCCTGTCTAAGTGTGTCTGAGTGATGTAAGTTGAGGTTGTAGCTGTATTGATTGTTGTTGTTGTTGTTGGATTGGATGATCGGTTGGAGGAGGGAGCTGGAGCTCTCCGTGCCCGGGTATGACACACTGACCATGGCTCCAGGCTGCCTCTCACCCTCCTCTCCATCCTCATTGATACTCAACAACCGCCTCCTCCTGCCTCCTGTTTCTGCAGCTCCGTCCTGCTCCAGCTCCTCCTCTTCCTCCTCACCTGCTTTCCCTTCTTCGCTTAAGGCCCATTCCCGACTCTCAGGCTCCTCCCTCCTCCCTCTCCTCCCTCTCTCACCTCTTCCCTTTTCCTTCAATCTGCCACTCCTTCCTCCAGCTGCGGTTACCTCTGCTCTCTTCCTCTCTTTCCCTCTCCTTTTTTCCACCACGTCCCTGGTGAGGCTGTCCTCCCTCTCACCACTGACCACCCTCATACCACTTCGTCTTTCGTTACGCTGACTGGACTCTGCCCTTGTCCCAGCTCTGGACCTGTACAGGTTCTGGCTCATCAGTGGGGCTGGTTGGTCTCCTCCCGCCCCCATCTGAAGGTGCTGCAGCCCGCCAGTGTTCACATCACTTCCCGAGTTTGCAGATGAAGGAGGAAGTGCGTAACCTAGAGTGGTCATCAGCGCAGAAATGGAGCCCAGAAGCCCATCGAGGCCCGTGCAGAAGTGCAGCAGGGAGGTCTTGAGGGAGGGGCAAAGGGTGGAGCGGGCCAGCTCCCTCACAGCCGCTAACAGGACAGAGTAGGCCTTTTGGTTCTGGGCGAGCCTGGCTTGGTTCTCTAGGCCGTGCCACAGCTCCAGACGGGTGGCAGCACTTGGCAGGGACAGGGCCGTGCTGTTGGGCCTCGGAGGGGAGAAGTCCTTTTCGTTGAAGGGGGGACCTAGGTAGGTCAGCTGGAGGAGATATAAGAGAAGAGGATAAAAAAGTTTAAAGGATCATTCTTATTGGCAATGGGCATCATTCTCATTTAGCTGTCATAATACTTTTTAAGTATTTGCTGAGATTTGGGAACATGAAAACATCACCACAACAAAAAAATAAAAATAAAAACAAACTCACAAGTGAACAGATTGACAGGTTGTGAACAAGGCAACATTTCAACTTGATTATCTAAACCACTTTATTGAGAGGTAAAACTGAAAGTCATATCAGTGGTAATAGTCCCCGTTTACACAGGAAAACTGTGTGTGCACAAATACGTGTATGGTGTGTGAACGGTAGACCAAAGTTGGAGCAGAAGTCAGCATTTGAACTGCACGAGATCCTTAAAAATATAACTTTAAAGATTGGCTTCATTTTGTCTTCCAGATAGGTTTGGCTAACCTTATTTTTAGCCATGTTGTTCAATGATGATATGGCATGTAAGCATATAGGATGCTGGGCGCTAAAATGATATCTGCACTGTGTCATCTCTCAATCAAGCATTTAACAGCAAAACCTTTAGCATTAATGACTACAATAAATATACACCTCTGTTTTTTAAAGACAAACAGAAGGCAAATCTGCACGAAATATTTGACATATTGGTGAATATGTATATGGGCTTTCTTACTAAGAGTGAGATGAGAAGATTCTCATGTAATATAACATAATTCTCATGTCTATGCATTGAGTATGAAGCTAGAGTTTGAGGCAATTAGCTGTACTTAACATAAAGACTGGAAACAGGGGAAACAGGGAGCTAACCTGACTCTATCCAAAGTTGAGATTAACATATATCAGCACCTCTAAAGTTCACAAAATAACACATATCTAGTCTGTTAAATCTATACACAAACAACCGGAAATCAACAATTTGAGGTTTTACAGAAAATCTACTATTATTTGCTGGGAGTAATAGTCATTTTTACATTTCAGTGTGTGTATGGATTAAATATATGAGATATAATGTGTTATTTATGGAGCTTTTGATGTACTTTTTATTTTAATTTGGTGAGAGCAAAACTAACCGTTCCGATTATTTCTAGTTTAAATGTCAGATGATTCTTTTAATGGGAACCTTTTTGCTGCAGTTTTTCTAATTGAGTTTATTCAGAGCTGCTACTTTTCATGATCTGTTCATGTTCTTGTCTATCTGTCTTGTGTGTTCATGATCTATGAGATAGTTTACATATAAATGTATGCAAGATGATGGTGCAATAAAAACATTTACATAAAGGAGCACGTTGAGTTCCTTGTTGGCTTAAATTAAATTAATAAATGATCACACTAAACACAAAACAGATGATATCACAAAAAATGGCTCACATAGACATCTTTGATCTCCTTCAGCTGATACTCCAGGTATTTGGTCAGCTCGTACGTGCTTTCTATCGAACTCCTCTCACTGGCCAGGTTATGGGAAGAATCCAGGGCCGTTGCCATGGCAGCAGCCAATAGCAAGATGAGGTGATTTTGATGGACTGTGGAGAGGACATAAAGACCGTGATTAACTTTCAGACAGACACTGTGAGATGTTTCTTCAATGACACTCACATCTTGGGTGTCCAAGTGATAATTAGGACACTGCAGAGGTATTTGTAATCATAACAACGAGGTAGAATATATCTCCGCCATCATTTTCTCAGACATTTTGTGATTATTTATCTTGGAGGCTGACTTTTTAATGAATTTGATGACAAAAATTACCTCCAGCAACAGTTTCCAAGTGTTGCTCCAGTCACTGCACCATCACACTGTTTATAGGGTTTCTCTCTCTCTCTCTCTTTTTTTTTAACAATATTCTGGTTTATTTCTTTGTCTCTATGACGATGGCCTCGTCTGTTTACATATTGCCAGGTCATAGTCATCTGACACTGCCAATAAAGCTTTTTCCGTTTCCAATCTAATTTTAGAGGTTTCTGGCTGTCGGAGGTTTACTCTGGCTTCAAATAAAAGCTCACTTAATAGCTTCAGACAGTCAGACAAATGGCTCCTATGTTCAATGCACCAATCTGTCAGGCAAACAGCCGCTTCAACACCCACACACACACACACACACACACACACACACACACACACACACACACACACACACACACACACACACACACACACACACACACACACACACACACACACACACACACACACACACACACACACATTCTTGACCATTCTCAAAAAAACAAAGACATGTGGCTTTCTTTACAATCACAAACATTAATGTGTTTGTATCAGTTGTATGTTTGCTGTGGAGGTCTTGTTTAGTTTTCAGAGTGTTTGTGTGGGTGTTTCATGTTACTGTGTGAGTGTTTGTGAGAATGTTTGTACCCATAATTATATATGTGGATTAAATTCACATTTCTGAGAGTGTATACAACAATTTTGTGTGCGTGTGTGTGTGTGTGTGTGTGTGTGTGTGTGTGTTTGTGAGGTGGTTGGGTGGGGGTGGGGGGTGGGGGTTTGCAACATTGGAAACCTTTTTAGAGCCTCTCTCTCTGGTTTCAAACAGAGAAAATGGAGCTGAAAGGTGGTTTTCAGCATTAAGGAACTTCATATTTGTCCACTTTTCTCCGTCCTGTTCATGTTCAACCTTGACGCTTTCACTTTCACACTCTTTCCCATTACTCTCTGTCAACACTTCCTCCTGGGCTCGAGCACGGCACACATTTCTTTTGTTGTCTCTGCTCTCTGTCATCCTTTCCCATCCTCTCTCTGCTCTCTCTCATCCACCCTCCCCTCGTGACACCCGGTCGGTAGGCTGTGATTCATGCTTGTAATTATGGGCAAAACATGCTGCTGTTCAACAGGTTGGAAATATGTATTGCACAATGTGTTAAACCCTGTCAGTCGTCTCTCTTCCGCTCACTCTGATGTTTCTCTGACGTTGACACACCTCGGGCCTTGCTTTGCTTCACCAATTTAATCCTTTTCTTCTCTCCGACTAGTCTCACTGCACACAAACTTTCCTTTCCTTTCATGTTGCACCTTCCTATGTCTCTTCCTGTGTGAAGTTTAACGTTCCTCTGTTTTTTTTCTCCCTCTTCTCCTCTCAACTGTCTTATCTCTTTTCTGCCTCGGGTCGAAATAACAGCAGGCAATTAACCCCGATTAGCTCTCTTACTCCAAACCTACTGCCCCTTTTATCTCTCTCCTTAATCTCCTCTTTATGATAGGCCCCCAGCTTGAATGAGGTAGTTAAAGTGAATCGCTTGAACACCTTGCAAAACATTTACCCTCAACACATCGTTGGTGGTTTTGAGAAAACAATTTCTGACCTTAAGCAGTCAACACCTTTTTCCCTCTGACTCATCCACTTACATTTGACATATATAGGCATCCACTCCCAAAGAGGGTTGGATACTTGAAAATATGTTATGTACTCTTTAATACTCAGTTCACAAAAATGTAAAGTCTGTTTTATTTACAGTAAAACAAGAAATTGTAAACTGAAAACCTTTTATAAAATGTGTCACAGAAGTAAATAAATATGCAGGATAAAAAATGATTTCTTTCTTCTGTGCTTCTACCCAAGCATGTCAAAATAATCAGTGAATAATCCATAATAAACAGTGATCACTACACATGAGGTCAATCCCTTTGATTATCTTACAATTTTCAATAATGACTTGGCAACAACAAGTAACTGTGATGATGTAAATGTTCACAGTAACCCATACTGGCCCCAAACTAGCATAACAAGCTCAACCTCACTGGATAAAAGTTCACTTGAGTTTTATTGACATCTTTTCATTGAGTCATCAACAGAGTAACATGGACAAAAACTGAACAAACAAGAAGAAAGCCACCTTTATAGCCAGTAACTCTTCACACCACCTGTTGACTCTGAGTTTTTGGCTACGTCAAAGCATCTTCTTAGACTATTCTCTAAAAGTCTGTGGTTGAGCCTGAGCAACTGCCACACCCACCTTAAAATCAGTAACAAGGACAAACCCCAGTCAGCCTCCTCCAGTGTTCTCAACCACAAAGCCTCATCACCTGTCAGAAGCAATAAGCATCTTTCAGCAATGCCTGAACATTTGGAGCTCATCAAGCCACAGGGTCCTCCCACCAAACATCCTCCGTCAGCATCTAAACACCACGAAATCAGCCTGACCCTGCTGACTCTCAATCATGAGAGTGAACAATCCTGGAGGAAAAAGACACACAGTGTGCAAAGGACTGCATTTAGAAGGAATAAACAGGTACAGAAAAAAAGGAGCCTGAGATGGAGAAAGAAAATTCTCCTAAGCAAAAATGAACCCAAACTATTCCAAACTGTTCTCTTTTGTCTGTAGCCACATGGTTGGAGATGATTGCCAGACGTGAAAGGCTCTTGTTGTTTTGACTGACATGTCTAAAAGCATCCTCCACTGTGGCTCAAAACAACCGTTCTTTTGTACAAGTGGCGTAAACTGAGATAACTCAAACCCAGAACCATGTCGTTGTTATATAATATTATACTGTTTAACTGCAATACAGTCGGCGTATAGCCTGACTTAAAGGCGCGCCCTGCAGGCTTGGGGCTGCGTTTGTATACCTGGCAGTGGAAGCACACTCCGCAGGGCAGGGTTGAAACCAGAACATTCTCCGTGGGAGGATTGCATTACAGCAACACAGGGGTTCCCTACAACGTCCGACCGTGACCTGCCTCTGTGCGCTGGTGTGTGTGACTCTCTACACATTTTAGCACACATACACATTAATTTTACACATATGCACACACAGGGGAGCTCCATTACTCGCAACAGATCATATTTTTATCCACGGTTTGTTCACTGATGTAAAGTCAGATGTGGCATTCTGCTGTCTGGCTACCATCTGCAAAGCAGAGCTCGACACGAGGTTCGGGCGCCAGAGCTTCAAGGATCCAAATAG